>NC_081763.1:27176563-27441563 GCF_963082965.1 Carassius carassius | reverse complement strand
GGGTTGTATATACACACACACATAATATAATATAATATAATATAACACCAACTGATCAGAATAACCAACACACTCTCTGCGCACACTTTTCCTAATCCATTTAGTTTCCAATGAATAAAACTATTCTGCATTTCCAGTTTCACCTGAAAATACATGATTGTGAGAGTAAAATGGGTTGTTAAATCATAGTAGGAATACAATTATCCAGTGAGATGTTTCAATAAGTAGTGTGGTACATTACTATCATTTTTGTCATTATGGTAAGATTTTTTTAGTGTTTTTGAAAAGTTTTTTGTTCAACAAGGCTACATTTGATAAATACATTAAAAAAAACTTAAAATGACTTGTCAATTTGAATATATTTAATATAGGATGTCATTTATTTATGTGATGCAAAGCTGAATTTTCAACATCATAACTCCAGTCTTCACTGTCACATGATCTTTCAGAAATCATTCTGATTTGCTGCTAAACATTTCTTCTCATGCTTTCTTGAAAACAGTTGCTTAATATTTTTTTGTTGAAACCGTGACTTTGAATAAAATGTTCAAATGAACAACATTTATTTAAAAAAGTAATGTTTTGTAACAATGTAAGTCTTTAGTATCACTTTTGAGCAATTAAATGTGTCCTCGCTGAATAAAAGTATTTCTTAAAAAAAAAAAAAAAATCTTACTGATGCCAAACTTTTGTAGAGTAAATAAGGCTATTCAGCAATGTTCATTGCAATTACATTGCTGACTCTGCTTTGATTATATTCTACAAATTTTGTAAAATGTAGTATAATATTTGCAAACAATTTACATTTATGCATTTGGCATATTCTTTTATGCAAAGCAAGTTATCAGTACGTGTCTTCCCTTTGGTTCAAACACACAACCAGTAGAGCTACAGGGGGAAAAAATAACAGAAAAAATGTTCACTACACAGAATATATACTGCATACTTCTTAGTTGGTATGCCATTCCAAAAACACCTATAGATCTTGTAGAAATGCATCTAGTTTTCTTTTGTAGCAATGACCCTGGTTTCATCACTCCTGTTTCCAATTATTTCAACAAATGAAAGTATGCAATTTGTGGTAGATTAAAGTATGTTTGGCGCGGTGCTGAGAGAGAGATATCTTTAGATTGTGAGTGGGTTGGAGAGGAGCTGTGTAGAGCAGTTCATTGGGGGGGTTTGGGTGACTGGGATTGGGCGTTGCTTGTCATCACATTGTATTCAGATAAAATTAAAGCCTTGCTGTCTTGCCTTATTCAGCACTGGAGAGAGCGGTCTGCGGTCGTTCCCCTTGGAAACCAAACACTTTTTCTTTTTTTTTTCTCTGTCCACACAATCTGTGCAAGACTGCTGCTCCGGAGTCCATTGTGAAATCTCTACTTTGGTCTGGATGACTATTATGATATCCATTTCATGCTGCTGCCATAGGAGCACCGTTTTATAAGGGTTAACAGTAAAATAACAGGTTGATTTTAGTACTAGTTGGTCTGAAGATTGTTATATTACAGAAGATTGTTATATATACATAGTCTGTTCTGCCCACGACAAATCAAGCTTGTCTAAAATACATTGTGAGAGAAGTTAACCTAAGTTCACCAGCCACATGCTCCATCTCTTGAATTCCAGGAGAAATGCATGATCTGTTTTTTTTTTTTTTTTTTTTTTTTTTTTTTTTTTTTTTTATTCCGGTAGTGAATTGTATATCGTTCATATAAGGTGAGAAGAGGGGATCATGGCTGGCGAAGCAGAATCTTCCTTTCAAATGCTCCATCACTCACATGTAACACTGTAGACACATTGCTGCAGCGCAGGAATCTGGTTGAGCTGCCAAACTATTTATAGACACGTAGTCTAGAGATCATTCTCTCAATGTACCTTGTGTAGGAAGTGCGAAGATTCATACATCTAGAAATTCTCAGCCTTCAGAATCCGTGAGCCATGTTGTGCGGTTGGGAGTGGAGACCTTCGCGGCTTTCTTCTGCAGACATCAGAAAGCACTGCCCTGAAACACCAGACCTTTAGCTCTGTTCCGGACCCAGTGAACCGCTTTTGAAGGCATCATGAAGGGACGCTGACTTGAAGGATCTTCTTAACAGTTGCTGGCAGAACTATGTTGCCTTCTCAGATGTTCTGGCCAAATTGGAAGGCAACATCGCTAGTGTCCATCCTGGAGAAGACAATCACAGAACTAGGAGTGGGCACTTTAGTCATTTTACTTGATGATTACTCAACAGATTAATCAGGTGTGTGAGACTGGGGTTCAATGCTCAGTTTATATACAGTATGGGACAGCATCTCAACCTGTGACATTAAGGTGCCATGGCAGGTTACATTTATTTTAATTGTTGTGCATTATTGATTGTGAAAAGGAAAATGGTGAAAAGTTTATTATAAATGTTCTTATTTTATTCAACATAGAAAAATACTAAAAAAAAAATAGAATGACAGATAATTTGCTTAGCAACATGGTACAAGTCAGATTGAGTTTATTACTGTGCTGACGACATCACCCCCGCTCAATTAAAATATTTTGATTTAATCGATAGTTTGATTATAATTAATATTCTAACATAATAATAATTTAGATAACATTTGCAAAAATATACAATGTGATATATAATGGTATAATTATCATTAGTATTATTATTGATGCTGTTGTTGACAACAATAATATTAATAATAATTATATTATTTTTTGGCATAGTCCTACAGACTTAGTTGAAAATTGATTGTGATCTAATAATAAAGATATTTATAAGTGGTGGGCATAGATTAATTTTTTAATCTAGATTAATCTCACCGTGATCTTGAAATTTAAACTTGAGTTGAACTTGAAACTTGAAGATTAATCTAGATTAAAATGGCTCATTCGAATTCTGCCGAAGGCATTCAGAATATGTGTGTTACCCAAATAAAATTGACAAAAAGTAAGTCTTTGAGAAGGGGTTTATCAAGCTAGGTGGTGCATTAGAAAAGCGGCTCATCTCCTGTTTCCAAAATGCATCACAAAGTGCTTGAGAATGCTGTAAGCTAATTCCACATTGCACAAGGTGCAAACAACCTTATGCCTGTTTCACACATACTCCGTCTGCAGTGCATATGCATTGCATATTTTTTTACGCACCCATGTTAATGGATTCCAGTTGTGTTCCAGGAGAGTTGCATCTGCAGCAGTGCAGCGATCGTTTACGTACCGAGTAGCGAACTGCAAACGCATCCTGTGTGAAAGCACATCGAGTCCGTGCTGCACCACAAACGTAATGCACACGGACTGCATACACACTGCAGACGGAGTATGTGTGAAACAGCAGTGAGCAGGGCCAAGCTGGGGTCAGAGGGGACCCGGTGAAGGTTGTACCAGTGGGCCCTGTTTGAAATTGTTTAATTTGTATGTTCGTTTATTTTTATTTATTTGTGCTGTTTACACAATGTTTAAGTTTTTTCGAGTTTGTAGGTGTCAAGGTACAGAAACCAAATAATTAAATTTAAAATGGCACTGGATAATCTTCAGTGTAAAAATGAAATATACAATCAAACCTACATTTATTCAGACACCTTCAACATTTCTCACATTACAGTTTTGCTATATATATCAAAAAGTATATTTCTGTGTCTGATAATTTTTGGTTTGACTGTTAAAACTACAAAGTAATGCAGTCAAGAGCAGTTTGTGATTCTTTCATTTTCTTGGATTAACATTACAGCAGCCAGTAGCTAAATTAGGCGCGGTCATTTTAAGAGACGATGAACGCATCCAATATAATACACATCCCATTTTTTTCGATAAGAGTCTCACGTTAACGCAGCACGTTATCGCCGATAACGGCCCACCACTAATATTTATATTGTAATAGTAGGAGTAGTAGTAAATATAACTAATTAATACAATAATAAAAACAATAGTTAATTGTCAGATTCAGTTGTGAGGGATAAAAATCACATATACATATTATGATGTTGATAAGTTATCATAATAGTAACTACATTATGAGATTTATATATTTATTATTATTGTTGGTTTTAGCAGTATTAATAGTTATTACAATATCACAATATAGTTAATATAGTAACGTTTAATATATTAATCATTAGTAGTAGTAGCAGTAGTAATAGTATTGAATCATCACATTTGTATTGTCATATTATGCTAATTCTGTCTAGTGTCTGTCTGTTCTGTCAAATTCACTAGTGGCCATGAAGAAAGTTCCTGCCTATGTAGGCTGTTTAAAGTCAGTCTATTTCAGTCAAGACTGTGGTTTAGACTTTAGAGGAGGGCAGCTGCTTGTGAAGACAGCAGACAGAGAGTGTTTTGGAACATGACTTTTGACTAGAGGGTTTTGACTCCCATGTCTTTGCTATTGCAGTAGCTACAGTCTGATGATTTCTGCATTTACCAACAATGCTCCTGTGTTTTTTTTTTTCCTTTCTCCTGAAGGCGGCTCTTAAGAAGTACCAGATTGAGCACAAAAGCAAAGGAGAGAGTCTGGAGAAATTCCAGGGTGAGCTGAAGAAACTGCGGAGGAAGTGCCAGGGCAGCAAGAACCCCTCCAAGTACAGCGAGAAGGAGATGCAGGTGAGCCCCCACACTGCTGCCGCCACCTCTGCTGGCTGCGGGTCGTGAACAGAGCTATCGGGTCGCTGTGGGCTACGTCGAAGGCCTTTGAAAGGGACGGAGGTGGATGGAAAGGCTCTGGTTCAGTGAGACCACCTACATCATGTTAATGCTGGGATGATTTTAACAGCGTCTGAATGTAAGAAGTGCTGTGAACCTCTCGTGGCAGAGAGAGCACAATGGGTGGGTGAAAGCTGTAGGTGTGTATACAAACAGCGCTGTGGTATATCAGCTAAGAGACTGTGCTGAACACACACACACACGCGCAAACAACACTTGTTTTTTTTAGTGACTTGCTTCCCTGTTAAAACTGTGTGAGTAGACCCCAACCTACCGTATTAATTGAGGTGTTTGAATGCTAGCCTGCTGAGAGGAGTCTTACACCGTGACAGCGGGGATGTGGGGACCCTACATAGATCAATAAGCAAAGTGCATGCGCTCTCAGGCCCAGAGCTCTAGGAAGCTTACTCGCTCTGCCATGTTTGAAAGATCAGGCCTCCTGACCCCATTATGAAGCAGCGATATCCCTGATCAGCTCACACTTCCTCAAAACATAGCTCTACGAGTGTGCTTTTAGTTAGTTTTATTTGGATTGTCCATTTAAATGTAGTCTTAATTAGATTTTAGCTTAATTTGGTATTTTTCAGTGTTTTTTTAGTAGCCGTCCACTTTTTTTAGCTGCCTTGGTTCTGAATTATTTTTCCCATTTGTTTTTCCCATTGAGATTTTTTATTAAAGTATAAGCCATGAACCAAACCAACCCACAATGAGGTGAATCATAACATAACAAGCTTTGATTTAAATCAACAACAACAACAAAAAAATATTGTCTATTGTGTATACTGAAACAATGTATTTGATATTCATTGAAAAATATGGCAAGATAAGTCTTTTATTTGTGGCAAAATATGGCAAGTAAAGTTATTTAATTTTTATAATTTGGTAATTATATGTATATGTATGTGTATGTATGTATATATGTATGTAATCATAACAGATGCATACGAACAACATTCAGTTTAGAGTGTAATGAAATTAAGATTAAAGAAAAGAATACATAAGATGATACAGTGCAGTCAATTGGACGCAGCTCAGTGCTCATTCAGTAAATGCACAGTTAAACAGATTTATTTAGCTCCATATATATGTAAAAGTATTTAAGTAGTTTGTGAGAAAACTGTTATTCACTGTGCTACATTGGAGTGTCACAATTCTCTGACTGGTGGAGGTTTCTTTGCTGAATCATGGTTAATGTAGTTTTTTCACCAGGAATTCTGCGATTGAAAATGATTTTACAAATATGTTAAAATACAGAAAAAACGTGGTTGGTTCACCTGTCAATCAGACAGTCAGTTCTTGTCTTATTGGCTGATTAGATCTGACACAATGCATAGTTTAATTAATCATCGAACACTGATTGAAAAAGTAAAACTAAAATATTTTCTCTATTTTGTTTTTGTTTTTCTCAATTAAGTGCATATATCTTCATATCTAAAATTGTATACAGAAGTATTGATAGTGTGTGGCTGAATTCCCCCCTCAGGCCGAGAGCGTGTAGGAGCAGGTATCCGTCAGTGACTGCTGTTGGGGGCTTTGAGATGCAGCGCTGCTGGGAGTTTATACAGTGAATGCCAGATGCCCTGCAGATAGTGAGCTCAGGTTGAGCAGAGCTTCACTTGCCTCAGAGATCCACAAATATTTTGAGTGTTGTGATTTTGTAAACTAAAGCCACAAGAAGCCATGACTTACACGCAGGGATTTTACCAAGGGTTGATGTTTTGCACAAATGAGTTGTTCATAAAATGTTCATTAAATTACCCTCAAAATATAAACTACCATTCAAAAGTTTGTAAGATTTTATTTTATTAGAAAATTAATAAATGTATTCAGCAAGGCTGCATTAAATCGATTAAAAGTGGCAAAAAAGACATTAGTAATGTTATATAAGATTTATTTTTCTGATAAATGCTGTTCTTTGAACTCTCTAGTCATAATATAATATAATATATAATATATATTTTTTTTCAGCAATACATTTCTAATATTCTCTGAATTTCCTTTACACAGACTTTAAGAACACTTTTAACCTTGATAAAATCACTGTAACACTTAGCTTTAATAAAATGAAAGCAGACATGGATGTTCAATTAATTGTTTGATGCATTAATATTAATACTTGCACAGAGTTTGTCTCAGACCTTACAGTTGCTAAGCAACATAGTCACTTGACACATTAATAGATAATGTTCGGTCACGAGTGTGTGTGTGTTTTTGCATTTAACAACTGTGAACACAGCCCATACAATCAAATGCTGATTATATACATTGTTTTAAGAGTCGAAAAGATTGATTTTCAATAACTGCTTCCATCTAAAGAATAGAGCGTCTCTCATTTTCTGCCTCAGACTCTTTTTCATGAACGAGAACAAGAAAAGTCAACTGATTTAGTCACGAGCCCCAGGGGCCATAAAGTACACGTAAATTCAGACACTTCATCCATATTATCATAAATCACACAGTTATCGCTGAGAGTGACGGCGGTTTGGAGGTTCACGGATTACGATTCATTGGAAAAGCTCCATAAACAGGCATGAATTGACTACTTTGTGTGAACATGTTCAGACGACTGTTTATACACTCCGTTTTTATCGCTCTCGTCTCTGTTGTACCTCGGTCCTCTTTTCTTTTTTCCCCCTCTTCCTGTTGCTGCTAAAATAATTAGTCACTGAAGTCCCTCTGAAGATGCTAATTAGCTAATTATTCAGTTCAGTAGAACGGTCTGAGGTGCAGCGGGAGGGATATGAGATTCGGCGGAGGTCTACGGCGTTGGCGCTTGCTGTGATATCACGTGTTAACAGACATGTCATGCTTCTGAATGGTGTGGACTCCTCAGTGAGTTCAGGGAAAGCAATTAGAGTATCTACAGAAGAGCACTTGTAGGCGGTGTAAGCGCGCACGACTCCAGCATGAGACTTATCCTGAGAGAGCCAGGGACGAGGTGAAGTGGCTGTGACATGGGATGAAGGAATGCTGATGTCAGAGGAACGAGCAGAGATGTGGCTATATCAGACAAATTGATGATTTTTCAGTGGTATATAACACACATGAAATTGTTGCACTGCATGGTGATTTTGACTCCGAAGCTGCCCTTTGTTCAAATCCCAAGACAATATTTGAATGCCGTCCTATTAAAGCAGATTTTATGGCTCATGAAATATGAAATAGGAGATTTTGGAGCTCATACTTGACGAGGAAGAAAACGACTCAGTTGTATTTAGAGGCCCAAACTGAAATGAAATTTTTCATGAAACTTGGTGCAGTTGCTGATATTATATGGCAAAACATATAAAGCAATGTACTACATTGAGAGACAAACAAAATAAATGATACAGTACCTAAAAGCCTGATTAATCATATTTGATGCTTTTTTTTTTGTCCCAGTCCAGTAAATTTTGAAATATTACACTAAAACACTAAAGTTATTCTTACATTTACTTAAAAATACACAGTGCCACAACCTGAACAGGGACATTTTTTAATTGAATTGAAATAATTGAATTGGAATTAATTTAATTGAAATGATCATGTTGATTTCGTGGCCTTAAAATTTTGATGATCATATATTATACAGTAGACTTTATATGCGTTACTGTGTATTAGTTACTTATTAGACCAAGCTGGATATATAACTTTTCTTTGGAGCAAAACAACCTAAATTTACAATGCATAATGTCCATCTTAGTTCTACTCGCATACACAACCAATCCAAAGTTTGGGGTCGGTAAGATTTTTAATGTTTTTGTCTCTTATGCTCACCAAAGCTGCATTTATTTGATCAGAAATACAATAAAACAGTAAGATTGTGAAATATTACATGTTTTCTATTTGAATATATTTTCAGCATCATAACTCCAGTCAGTGTCATGATCCTCCATCCATGTTTGAATATGCAATAAAATTAAGTAATTGTCATGGGTGCTGAAATTTAACATCAGTATAACCTTACAGCACTTTTACACGGTCTCCATCAATAACTAGATGGTATGTGCTAAAGCCACATGACCTGTGTAACATCGTTTACAGTGGCTGATTGAGCAGGTCTGACAGCTTCCATATCTGAAACGAAGGGTCCTGCCTTCTCCATCCATCACTCCATCAGGACACATGTATACGCGGCCGTCTGCTGTCATGACCTCTAATGCATCTTTTCATCAAACACTCATTCCCCATGTTCTGTATTTCTGTTGTGCTTTTCCTCGTTTCACCTCCTGTGCTGTCAAACCTCACCGTGTCTCTTTCACACTGCAGTACTCTGACTCATTGTACAGTTGTTTTTATTCTGAAGGGAAATGAAAACATGCTGCTTTATCTGGGCTATAAAACAAGTTTTTTTCTCTGACTGATGTACAGTCGTGGCCAAAAGTTTTGAGAATTACATAAATATTAGTTTTCAAAAAGTTTTCTGCTAAACTGCTTTTAGATCTTTGTTTCAGTTGTTTCTGTGATGTACTGAAATATAATTACAAGCACTTCATACGTTTCAAAGGCTTTTATCGACAATTACATGACATTTATGCAAAGGGTCAGTATTTGCAGTGTTGGCCCTTCTTTTTCAGGACCTCTGCAATTCGACTGGGCATGCTCTCAATCAACTTCTGGGGCAAATCCTGACTGATAGCAACCCATTCTTTTATAATCACTTCTTGGAGTTTGTCAGAATTAGTGGGTTTTTGTTTGTCCACCCGCCTCTTGAGGATTGACCACAAGTTCTCAATGGGATTAAGATCTGGGGAGTTTTCAGGCCATAGACCCCCGAGCCACTTAGTTATCACTTTTGCCTTATGGCATGGTGCTCCATCGTGCTGGAAAATGCATTGTTCTTCACCAAACTGTTGTTGGATTGTTGGAAGAAGTTGCTGTTGGAGGGTGTTTTGGTACCATTCTTTATTCATGGCTGTGTTTTTGGGCAGAATTGTGAGTGAGCCCACTCCCTTGGATGAGAAGCAACCCCACACGTGAATGGTGTCAGGATGCTTTACTGTTGGCATGACACAGGACTGATGGTAGCACTCACCTTTTCTTCTCCGGACAAGCCTTTTTCCAGATGCCCCAAACAATCGGAAAGGGGCTTCATCGGAGAATATGACTTTGCCCCAGTCCTCAGCAGTCCATTCACTATACTTTCTGCAGAAGATCAATCTGTCCCTGATGTTTTTATTTTTAGAGAAGTGGCTTCTTTGCTGCCCTTCTTGACACCAGGCCATCTTCCAAAAGTCTTCGCCTCACTGTGCGTGCAGATGTGCTCACACCTGCCTGCTGCCATTCCTGAGCAAGCTCTGCACTGGTGGCACTCCGATCCCGCAGCTGAATCCTCTTTAGGAGACGATCCTGGTGCTTGCTGGACTTTCTTGGATGCCCGGAAGCCTTCTTTAGAAGAATTGAACCTCTTTCCTTGAAGTTCTTGATGATCCTATAAATTGTTGATTTTAGGTGCAATCTTATGCCACATTTACACATAGCCGGGTATTTAGAGAAACGAATATTTCCCCCCCTAATAACATCGTGCACACAACATCGTTTTCAAAAAAGTTGTTGTTTACATCAACCCGCATAAATACGCCGTCGAGCGCCATCATAACTATGCCAAACCTATGGGCGGCAGTGTAGGGAGAAGGATAAAGCCATGCAAGCCAATCAGAATCCTCAAAATCGAGCAACTTCCTGTTCCTTTCAAAACAACACAGACATGGCGCGATTATAATACAGCAGTTGTGTTTGCAAATGCAAACAGACCAAAAGCGTTTGCACAAACGTAAAAATGAGTACCACCTTAACAGCATCCATGATCAAACAGTAACGTTACCCAAACAAACTCTAAACATAGGGCGCTTACATGACGTTAAGCATTTTCTGGCGCATAATGTGACGTTTGAGAACCTAAAACCCCGTTTCTCCCAGTTGACACGGCAACACATAACCGGCGTTTTCAGAAATCTCCACTTTGGCCGGAGTTTTTAGAAATAAACGTTTTCAGGGATAAAAACGGCGTTTTCGTGTAAATGACAGGCCAAAACGCAGGGAAATATCTGCGTTTTCCCATCGTGTAAACGGGGCCTTAGTAGCCATAATATCCTTGCCTGTGAAGCCATTTTTATGCAACGCAATGATGTCTGCACGCGTTTCTTTGCAGGTCACCATGGTTAACAATGGAAGAACAATGATTTCAAGCATCACCCTCCTTTTAACATGTCAAGTCTGCCATTCTAACCCAATCAGCCTGACATAATGATCTCCAGCCTTGTGCTTGTCAACATTCTCACCTGAGTTAACAAGACGATTACTGAAATGATCTCAGCAGGTCCTTTAATGACAGCAATGAAATGCAGTGGAAAGGTTTTTTTGGGATTAAGTTAATTTTCGTGGCAAAGAAGGACTATGCAATTCATCTGATCACTCTTCATAACATTCTGGAGTATATGCAAAGTGCTATTATAAAAACTTAAGCAGCAACTTTTCCAATTTCCAATATTTATGGAATTCTCAAAACTTTTGGCCACAACTGTATTATTCTACTAGGCAGGAATCTTACTGACCCTTTCTTTTGCGTTTTTTTTTTTTTTTCATTTGAGGGCAAATGTCACGTTTCACTTAAAAATATGACATAATGCAAATATAAAGAGTTTTTGAACAGCATATCATGTTTTGTAACCTTGCATGAGTAATGCAGCCCTCTATCTTTAAAGCTAAGACTAGGTGTGTCCACAGCAACAGAAGTTTTTGCCATCCAACTCCCAGCGATAATGACTATTTGAGTACACCCCTAACAAAGAGATGTCTTTAAAAAAAAAAAAAATTTTTCTGGAAGAGGAAGACATACGTTTTAATTGCATAAGTTACTTTTGTCAACTTTGTGTATTACATTAGCATATAGATGGACTAAAAGCCTCAAAACCTACATGTTGTCTTTAATGCAACCTTCTGTTGTCCCTCAGTAAATGTAAGCCAGTTGCCATCAGTGTAAAACTAGCGCCAGCATGTGGTTAAAACTTCAAACAGCATGCACTCAATTCAATCAGGACCTGGTATTTTGTGGTTAAGTTGGTTTCAGTGTCTTGTGGATTCTCAATCTAGTAAATATACTCTCTTCATTAAGCTCCTCTTTCAGGTAATTCAGTCTACAGGTCCCAAAGTAGATAGAAGTCCATCAGATCTCTCTATAAAACTCCTACTGGTTTTACAGGCCATTAATTTTACATCCCAATTTTCATCTGAATGCAATTGAGCGTTTGTCGCGTGACCATAGGAGATTTTCTGCTCTATTCGATTTCTGACTCTGACTTATTCTTCTGCCTTCACTTCCTCTATAAATCCATGTTTTATTTGAAGTAGTTTCCATCTTTGATTTTTGATGGTGTCTCTGTAGTGCTTTCCTCATTATTATGCTTTTCTCATAACTTGTCTCGTTCAGGCCAATATAACTGAAATGCATGATAATACAAGTGGGCAATGGAGAGTCCCCCTCGTACTGTTGTGGGTAAATTGGAATAGGGCACTAAAACACCTGGATGTTTTGAGATAATGAGTTCTGTAATGGTTCTGACATTTCTGGAAGCTGAGAGTTCCCACTGGGGATGTGAGAGAGGGAGATGGCGAGGTGATTATGAGCCAATCATCAGAGAGCTGGAAGAGAAGATAATTTTAGTGTTCATAAGAAAACTATCGCACAGACATCTAAAACGCATTCATATATTCATAGCACTCCTACTCCTGTTTTAATCTACAGTGCAGTCATAGACAAAACAACACTAAAAAGTGCCGATTTTGTAGTGCCATAATGCATGAATATGATATTCATCAGTACCATAGTACTGCCACAATACTTTTTGTATAAGGCTTAAAAGAGGACCTGCATACTAATGCAACTAATTATTTACAAAAGTCTCTACATTCTCATAAAGTTTCCTGTCAGTACAAAAAAAAAGTCTAACTGCCTGAGACCAAGCAAGAACATTTTTTAAAGGCGGTCGGTCATTGTTTACCAACCTTCATATCGTTCCAAACTCCTTTGAATGTCTTATTTTCTGTGAAGCAAAGTAATAAAAGAAACTAAGGTAAATAAAGAAAAAATCCTTGCCACTCTTTTTCATGTAATGAAAGGAAATGAGTTTTGTTTTCTGTTAATTAATATACATTGACCCCAAACTTTTGAAGGGTAATCTAAGACTCGTATAGCTAAATTAAGAACATTGCACAGCAAAAATGGTTCTCGGTTCAACTAATTGCTTTTCCTTTTATCTTCTTTAGTATGTTGAGACCATCAGCAGCAAACAGAGTGAGCTGGATAGCTTCATTGCAGAGGGCTACAAAACAGCACTTTCAGAAGAACGTAGGAGATACTGTTTCCTGGTGGACCGCCAGTGCGCCGTGGCCAAGAACAGCAGCGCCTACCATGGCAAGGTGAGACCCAGATCCTTTTTCCTTTGCTGTACAAGATAGACCGCATCATCACCGGTGTACATTCAGTTTCTCCTGTCATATGGCTGAAGACAGCAGCAGTTGCCATGGCAATCCCCAAAGATCAACCCTCACAACCGTGTCCGCTGGGCACAGTTTGTTCGGGCTTATTGCAAAGATAAGATTTATTCTACCTTGCAATTGTGCAGGAGTGCATGTGAAGTAATGCACGTCATTTCTGACATATCAATTACCTGTAATAACAGAGCCACTTCCCTACGGTAAAACCACATCATTGTAACTCCAGACTGCATGAAGAGCAGTTACTAATGTCTGAATGTGTTTCCATCCCATATGCAACCTGCTTAAATTCACCTTATATATATATATTTGTGTGTGCGTGTGTTGGAGTGATGTTTGCACATGGCTATTTTTCTGTATTATATCATTGTGTAACTTGCTCGTACTAAACCGTAAACCCTGTTCATGGACCAGACGTGTGGTGCTGTCTTCTGGGAATGAAGTTGTGGCTGTAGGGAGGGGCGTAGAGAAGCCCTTCGTTTTCAAGAACATCCAGTCCAGTAGCTAATCAATACGGAGGCGTGTGTAGGAAGAGTTCAGAAAGGGTGCGCTGAAGAGTGAGAGCGAGCGAGTGTGGTAGAATCGGGTGTGTGCGTGTGTGCGTGTGTGAGTCACCAGGAGTGGGCGGTAGGATGGAGACGGAGATCCCTCACCCACACTGCAGTGTGCTGTACTGTGGTCTGAGATGTGAGAGGCCCATTAGCAGTTCATAACGGTCTATTGATATGAATATGATGTGAGGTGAATTATGTTAAAAGGATTAATGCTCATTAAAAATCTAAAGCAAAAGACGGACATCAAAAAGCTTAGGGACAGACGGCTCCTCATAGCGTAGGGCTTTTTCAAAACTTTTAACCCTAAGTCAAACTTTGGCACATAATCCTCTCCCCCCACTGTTTGTGCTATGCAATAAGAATAAAAACCTTTTCAGATTTTTTGCATGGGCAATAAACAGACACCCTCAGAACACCCTGACAGCATATTAAAGGCAAATCAAAACACTTTAACAGCAAACTGAAATCCACTCAAAACATCCTAACAACACAGTGCAAACCACCCTGACAACACAAACAAAATGTCTTCAGTTACCTTCGTAACCTCGGTTCCCTGAGAGTGGGAATGAGGCATTGCGAAGCATTTGCAATGGGATCCTCTTATAGGAAAATGCCAGTGCAATTAACTGGCCAGTTGTCCTTAATTATGCAAATCGCATGCAAATACCGACAAGCCTGGGGCAGTATATAATGCGGTGAGAGCGACAATTGCCTCCAGAATCTAAGACTGAATGCTTGCACTACTGATCATGCAGAGAGCATGATGACCTTCGCAATGTCTCCTTCCAGCTCTCACTTGACATTTATGAAACATTCGCATTGGGAACGATATACAATCCTGCCGTGAGAGTGACAAAGATCAGCCCAAACCAATGGCAAACAACACTCTGAGCCTCGGCGTCACGCGAGGTGAACAGCACGCAAGACTAAGCGGAAGACTAAGAAGTAGCCTGCACTTTAAAGAGGGTAGAAGGAGATTTAGGCACGTGGCCTAATCTCAGACGGAGAGTAACACTGCAGTCCCCAGGGCCAAAGCGAATCTCCTATGCGCTTAGCCGGGACAAGTAGCAGAGCAGTTTTGAGGGAGACCTCCCTCATAGCAATGGATGCCACATAATCTTGTCGACGCTTCCCCATGACCTTGATTAATAAAGTAGCCTACATACTTGGATTGCCACATTATATTCCTCCGCAATGGAATAATTTTTTTTAACACAGCTTAATTGGTTGTGAAAGTGAAAGTTACATGACATACAGCCAAGTATGGTGACCCATACTCAGAATTCGTGCTCTGCATTTAACCCATCCAAAGTGCGCACACACAGCAGTGAACACACACACACACACACTGTGAACACACACCCGGAGCAGTGGGCAGCCATTTATGCTGCAGCGCCCAGGGAGCAGTTGGGGGTTCAGTGCACAACCCATAGGGTCAGGAGTCAATCTCTCTAACCACTAGGCCACGACTTCCCAGAGAGAGACTCACAAATGCAGGTAATTCACACACAACTGTCATCTCTCTCTGTCAATCGATAAATGCTAATAAATGCTATAATTAATTCAAATAAATGTGGTCTTAGATCAATTCATGATCTGTGTCTAATTTGAAGCTAGCAAAATGCTAGAGCTAACCAGTCGTAACTGATGGAAATAACAATCAGTTTTACCCTGTCGGTCAAATATTGCACCACAAACATCATTAACAGCTTTAATTTGTCAATGCTAGAAAATGACCATGGTATAAGCTGGATTATGCATGGGTAGCTGTAAATTAAATGACTTTAATGCACTCCACGGAGGCAACCACCCGATGCAAATTAGCCATGCATTATAGCTTACTTAAAACACCCTAGCAACACATTAAAATATATTTGCAACACACACACACCCAAAGAAACATCTAGAACACCATATAAACCATCCAGAACATCCTAGCTACACACTAAATACTACTCTGAACACTCACTCAATCAAGCAACCACTCAGATTTTGTTCTGAAAGTGTAAAAATCTAGTCACGATTCTGAAACAATAACTGTAGTAACTGGTGTTTTGCCAGAAACTAGTTACCATGGTAATTTTTTTTTTTATGTAAAGAGCAAGTGTAGTGGTGTAAAACCAACAGAGGACATCTGGCATCTCTCTCTCTCTCTCTCTCACTCTCACTCTCACTCACTCACTCACTCACTCACTCAGATACATTTTAGCACACCATACTTTTCTAATGCCATTCTAAACTAATGTATCTATGGTGCTTTTCCTCTTGTTTGTAGGGTAAGGACTTGTTAACCCAGAAGATCCCAGTGTGGCAGCAGGCCTGTTCAGAGCCCAACAAGCTTCCCGAAAGGGCCATGCTGCTCGCCCAGCAGATGACTTCTGGATCCAGCACCCTCCTCTCCAGCCCTCTGCACTCCTCCAAGGGCAACCTGGTCATCTCCGATCCCATTCCTGGAGCACAACCCCTGCCTGTGCCCCCAGAACTAGCTGCCTTCATGGGAAGTGGCCTTGGCCATCAGGGGGTTAGTAGGGAATATTCACCTTTTGTTTGACAAGCATTTATTGTTGGTTGGAACATACAAAACAGCATTTTGAGTGTCTCATGTCTTATTGTGAAAAAGTGAATGTTCATTTGCATACTGCAGCATTAGCGGGGCGTAGGATGATTCAACCTCTTTAAAACTTGTTTCTGCAGGCAGAGCTTTAGTTGAGTGGCCCCTCGCTAGAGCAGAACTCTCACACAGTGTTAATACAATAACTGAGCCTCCACAGCCATAATGTACTTTCTCTCTATTGGCGCTGCTCGAGTGATACTTGTATCACAGAGCTTGTTTAGAAGTCTGGCCTTTTCTGCTAGTTTAAAGGGGTCATGACATTTTTTTATTATTATTTTAAAATGTTCCCTGAGGTTCAGTTATGTTAATAAAGTTTTTGCACATATCAACCGTCATTTTGTCCCTCTGTCCAGAAGATCTGTTTTTAAGGGCTTCTCCCTTAAAGGAGTAGTTCATCCAAAACTGAAAATATGAAAAAAATGTACTCGCCCCTTTAGGTGAAAATCACTTGCTCACCAATGGATCCTCTGCAGTGAATGGGTGCCGTCAGAATGAGAGTCCAAACAGCTGATGAAATCATCACAATAATTCACAAGCAATCCACATGACAACTCCGAGCATCAATTAATGACTTAAGAATTGGAACGCTACATGTTTGTAGTGAACAAATTCATCAAGGCATTTTAACTTTAAAGTGTCACATAAAATTGCGAGTCTTTAATGACAGATTTGTTTACAAACATGCAGCTTCTCATATCACAAGACGTTATTTGATGGATTTGACTCGTGTGGGTTATTCTGATGTTTTTGTATATAAACTCATCTGCATCTTGGCCAAAGAGTGAGTACATTTTCAGCAAACGTTCAGTATAGGGGTGAACTACTCCTTAAAGGCTTATCAGTAAAAGGCCACTATTGGGAAATTGCATGGGAATAAGTATAAATGCCCCTTCGCTATTGCACACAAGTGTTTTTAAAACATTATTTATATAAAACTGCCATTTGCAGACAAAGCGTTACGATTACACGTCAAAGTAATCATTCTTTTATTCTTCCGTTTGTCCTAGCTCCCTCGCTTTGTCAGTAATTGAATGAAAATCCCAGGCTAAAAATCCAGGCTTTTGTGTTTCTGGCATGGCTCACTTGGTGATCTGTATGCTTGCAGCGGCTAATGGGTCCTGATGGCATGTCTCTGGTGAACGGGACAACAGGGGTTCATGGAGACGACTACTGGACGGATGGTGGGGTGTCTCAGGGAAGACCACCCTCTCCACAGAATCAGTCTCAAACACAAAGCCAGCCCCAGAGACAGGTCAGCGACGTCTATTCCAACACCCTGCCTGTCCGCAGGCCTCAGCCTGCTAAAAACAAGACCTCTGTGGGTAAGAGAAACCAATCCTTTTGCATATCCATGCAAACACACATTTCTACATTAACATTTCAAGGATGATGTTCATGTACACATATCCTCCCTCTGTTTCTTTTAACAATTTGCACCCTGATTATTATTATTATTATTATTATTATTTGAATCTTTCTTTAGGAGAAACACGAACTCTGCCCAGGTCAAGTTCCATGGCGGCTGGTCTGGAGAAGAACGGACGTTCTCGCGTGCAGGCCATTTTCTCCCACACTGCTGGCGACAATAGCACCCTACTGAGCTTTACTGAGGGCGACATCATCACCCTGCTGGTGCCAGAGGCTCGGGACGGCTGGCACTATGGGGAGAATGAGAAAAACAAGATGTAAGCATGCAATGATGTATACAGTAACAACAGAACTGACTGAGAAAAAATATATATAATGCAAGGAAAACGAATGAGTACTGAACTTCTTTAATGAACCACACAAACTAAACATTACAGACGACGTCTGGGCCATTGCTAGGATTTCTGGGTCCCTTGTCCTGTCCATTTCAGATTATTCTGCTGGGGAAAAAATCCTAGGAATCTCCCATGTGTCTTCTCTAGAGTTTCAAAAGAGATCTCAAACTGTGCTGAAATTTGCTAGGATGGCAAAATATAAACTCATTATGAACACATCTCTCATTCTAACCATGTTAATTTTTACTTAAAAGTAATTTAATTGTATGCTCTTACTATATATGAACAATTATCTTATTTTTTAAATTTCTCCTGAGTGAAAAACATCTCAAACTAAACTGACAGCCCCATTTAGCCCTGAACTACACCACCCATAATCCTGGAGAGACTGCCTACTTGTATCAGTCACTGTTTCCATGGAAATGAGAACCGCACCAAAAGAGCTTTGCAGCGACTGCCGGCTCCCATTAGACACATTTCCCTACTACCTTTAACTGCTTATAGATTTGCATACATTTAAATATTTTGCAATAAGCAATGACTTACAGTATATTTAATATGTGAACAGCAAGTCCTCGCCCAGACAGCGATTTCAGCCAAGATGAATTTGATTACAAGAGTCTTTTTCTTAGGAGAGAAGTCTTGGAGGAGTGATATACTGTTTACTCTCCATTTAAAGGGTTAGTTCACCCGAGAATGAAAATTCTCTCATCTTCTGCTCACCCTCGAAGCATCCTAGGTGTATGTGACTTTCTTCTTTCAAAATAATCAAATCGAAGTTATATGAAAAACTGTCCTTGCTCTTCCAAGCCTTTCAATGGGGTGAGCGGTGTTTGTCGTCAATCGTTCAGAAGACGTGTACTAAAGTGCTCGCATCTGTAATAAAATGTCCCACACACAAGTTTTAATATAACTTTGATTGGATTATTATGAAAGAGAAAGGTAAAATACACCTAGGATGCTTCGAGGGTGAGTAGAAGATGGACAGATTTTCATTCTCGGATGAACTAACCCTTTAATCTTTTCTGTTTGGAAGAATATTTATAAATAAACTGAGGTATTACACTTAACCACATCAACCCTGGGGACCCACCGGTGGGTCCAATATTGCATATGCCTAATTCTTAAAAACTCAAAATAACAGCTCAAGTGGTTAAGCTTATCCTTATTCTTCACATGGTTTTATCCACTGTCATGGATGTGGAGTTTCTAAAGAAAAGCGTTTTCATTTCAGGCGGGGCTGGTTTCCTTTTTCCTACACCCGAGTGCTCCCTGACAGTGACAGCGAGAAGTTAAGAGTAAAGTAAGTACCCTGAAATGACACAAACTGTTTTTGCCTTTGCACTTGACATTAGCATGCATTTTTTCGATGATCAGATCACAATTGGTCACTCTTGGACAGATTTTGACCACAATTAATGAAGGTGAAAATGCAAATGCATTTTTGTTATCGGCTATGTAGGAATATATAATGAGGTTATATTGAAAATAATCATATACATCACTCTGCCTGCGTGTGGACTGCAGGTTCTGGGCTTTTCTTTTTCTTTTCTGGTGATTTGAGAAACAACAGATATTGTGCTCTTGCACTTTTAAATCTCTTGATTTAATCAACAGTATCTGATTATTAATCAAGTGATTTCACTGGATTATGATTGGGATATTGTTTCGGCTGGAGTGCTCATTTCTTTTCGTTCTGTTTCTTTACTTCTAATCACGATTTCACATGCTTTATTGATGAGTTCATGATTAAAGGAAACGCATGAAATGACAGAAAATTGTCAGCGCCGATTTAGTTAATACAACCTCAAATGAGAAACACACACACATTTTTTTTTAGATGTTTTGAAAATAGTGTCTTTTGCTCACCAAGGCTGCATTTATTTAATCGTAAATACAGTAAAAACTAATATTGTGAAATATTACAATTTCAAATGTCTTCTGTCACATGATCCTTCAGAAGTCATTATAAAATGCTGATTTGTTGCTCATGAAACATTTCTTATTATTATCAGTGCTGAAAACAGTTATGCAGCTTAATATTTTGTGCAGCTTATTTTATTTGAATTTTTTTCAGGATTCTTTGATAAATTGAAGGTTCAAAAGAACAGCATTTACTTGAAATAGAATTATTAACAAATCGATTTAATAATCTATTAAAAAGAAAACATCTTACAGATCTCAGCTTTTGAACAATAGTGTAAGTAGCAATTTGCTTTAGAATCTCTATCTGATCGCACTGGAGATGTAATGGAATAAAGGTGTAAATTCAAGCAGCGATTAAATTTTCGGGATACAAAACACACGTTAATGGCAGGTGTAAAGATGACTGATCGACTGACCTTCATCCTGTAGTCTTCACCATGGGAAGAGCAGCAGCACAGGAAACCTGCTGGAGCGAGAGGACATGTCCTTACCCATGCCTGACTATGGTCTGACTGCCCGACTGTTGGCACAGAGCCTAACACAGACTCGACCACGTCCCTACAGCATGGCAGGCTTCGTACAGGTACACACACATCTATTAGCATTAGACAGGAGTCTCTCACTAATGTCTGCTTTCTTGGGATTTATTCTCTGTTATTCTTTTTTACCTATGCTCAAAGCTTAATCTATGCATTAGCTGCTCTTTAATCTGTTCTGTAAAGCTTACTGCATGTGGGTTTCTATTAACATGCATGATTTTCGTATTAAATGGATAGTTCACCCTAAAATGAAAATTCTTTTATCATTTATTCACCTTCATGTGGTTTCAAAGTCACATGACTTTCTCCTGCAGAACGCACAAGCTGTTTTGAAAAGCTTCACTTTTTCCATACAGTGAAAGCTTGCAGACCAGGGCAAAAAAAGCATCATAAAAATACCAACTTACTGCAGATTCTAGCTGAAATTAGTAATAGTGGCACAAAAACACCAAGAGCTTTTATTCCCTTTCTCACAAATGATTACAGCAGCAGATTGTTGATTTAATATAGACTCATTGGGCAGTTCCTTGCGCAACACTATGACCTTAAAACAGTTTTACTATAGTTCATGATTTGTTAACTACTGTAGTTCATTTTGATGAGTGCATCACATAAGCAGTTCCATGTGTATGGCTTCGTATGTGTAAACTTGCTTGATAGCTCACCTGGGACATCAGTGCACTTTCCTTGTGGATAGTTTGGGTGCAAAACAAGAGTCACAATAAGTCCAAAGCCTTGTAGAAGCAACTTTATTGATACTTACTTTCATTGTAGGTAAATAGAATTGAAACATTTATTAAAAAATATATATATATCCTTCCGATAGGAGCGATGTGAGAGTAAGTAAATGATGACCGGGGATAGTATTTTGTGTGAACGGCCCCTTTAATACACTGTGTAGGACATTTTCCCTTTAAGATGGAAATAAGCTTCTAAGCCGCACTGAAATGTTGTTTTTACAAATTCCAGCCAGCACTAGAGGATTATGATGGGCTCTTAAGGTAAGATGGGCTCTTAATGAACAAATGACGCTTAATAACACTTAATGAATGTATTATGAATTTATGCCAAAACTGTACTGCTAATTATACCTCTCTTAGTGAATAGTAGTTAATATTTGTGTTTTTCCCTTTCTTAGCTCTTGCTTGCTTATGCTTAATGTGCAATGTAGTGCTGATATTTGTTGGGAGACCCAACCCTGTTTTATTAGAGAATTGTAAATGGTTTGACAAGAGAAGGTGGTGACTGTCTGTTTTTGTGAGTGGAGTGAATGAGATGTTGGATTGCATTGTTGTTAACCTCACTGTTACCTCATTGTGTGTGTTGTGTGATCCATTAAGGTCAGGATCAGAGCTGCTCATAGTCTGTGTGCCCTGAGCTCATGGTCTCTAGAAGCCTCTAGTTGAGATTCAGTTCTCTTCCAAAAATGTTTCAGGTTCAAAACAACTGAAACTCTTTGGAGAGCAGACAATAGCTTCATATCAACGCGTCAGTTTATAAAAACTTTGTACAGTAATGCACTTGTGTTCATTAGAAGGGTTTAAAAGTTAAATGTGAAGCTTGTATTTTCATTCTGTGAGCATCTTTGTTTTTCCAGGGAGACTTAAGTTTTAAATACATAAACTAAAACATTCAGTGTTACTCCTGTTGATGTATTTGTAACTATGTAACAGCCCTTTCAGGTAGCAAAACATACTATGTTTAATGTCTTTACAGGAATTGAAGGAATCAATATTTGTTTTACATTCACTCCTTAAGATCCAAACAGGGATTAATTTAGAAGCCACCAAACACTTCCATGTTTACCCTATTTAACGACTGTTGCATGAGTAGTTACACGAGTAAGTATGGCGGCACAAAATAAAACGTGGTGATTTTCTAAGCGGATAAAAAATAACTATAATGTATGGCAGAAGAGCACTTCGCAGCACTTCGACCTCGGCGCAGTAATATCAAGCCTGAGTTTTCAGGAGTGATGATATTACTGCGCCGAGGTCGAAGTGCTGCGAAGTGCTTACTCGTGTAACTGCTCATTTAACCATATTTAAATAGGGAAAACGTGGAAGTGTTAGGTGGCTTCTAAATTCATCCCTGTTTGGATCCTAAGGAATGAATGGTGCTAAGCTAAATGCTAACATAGTGGCGCCGCGCACCACAGCGATTAAGTGCATGCACTGAGACCGAGAGGTATATATCAACTCGTCTAAGTTGGAGGAAGAACATAGTGATATATTAGAAAATTGTGTAAACTGTAACATTTATTTCAGTGCAATGTCTTGCCTCATAAACGTCAAATGTACGTAAGTGCATCACTGTGAACCTGATTTGAGTAAAAAGATTAATACACCTTGACCTTTTACCAATTTTATTCCTTTCTTTAATATTTGACTTGTCAATTGAAAATGGTACTTTAATATCCCATGGCACGTTCAATAGCTGTGTAGTTTGATGTTAGACAGGTTGAGGAATAAGCCCTCCCTACAGCCTTCATTCCTGCCCATTTGTGGCTGTCTTGTCTTTTCTTCATTTCTCTCTGAATGTGTCCGACCTGGCAAGCTTCCTTCTCTCTTTGTTCCACAGTTCCGATGGCAAATTGATTTCGACAGTGTGAACAGACAGACTATCAGACAGATCCGGATAGTACAGGGGCCACGCCCCTACTTCCCTTAGCCCCTCCCCCTCTTAAGCTCTGCCTCCACACACTCCTCCTCCAATGGAAGGGGCCAGTCTCATCCCTCCTTTCTGTCCTCTCTTCCTCCCTGCGTCTTGCTGGGGTGATAGTGGCAGTCGGGTGTGGTGGGTCGGGGGGGATCTCTAAGAAGAACAACCGGAACGCAGTCCAACTGCTCGTCTTGCTGCTTTACGGACTCTGATTCGCCTGTAGTGACGCCGCTATGACATTGCCGTGGACTCCAAAGAGACTGCTTACCACTTCCCATCTTTCATGCATGAGCACAAGTTTTGCTATGTGGTTGTTTTTCAGAATGACATCCTCATGTAAAAGCAAATTTGGTCTTTTGGAGCAGCTCTTCTCATTCCGAAGCTCTTGCTGAGTGTTTTTTATAAGCAGATGTGATGGGAGCCTCATGGCTAATGAGGAATGTGTTTTTTGTTTTTTTTTTTCTGTGTGGTTTAGTTGTGCAGAGTGTTTTTGAAGAGCATTTGAGTTTTGTGAATCCTTCATGTATTACCTGGTGCTCCTCTGGTCCAGAGGCTGTGTCGCTTGGTGCCGCAACAAGCTTAGATTTTCCTCCGATTCACCCATGAAATTGGAATGATTGGAAGGAAAATCGAAATTTGCCCTCATTAAACAAGTGCCAAATGAGAGTGGACCTATGAAACTACAGTGAAGGTCGCATGAGCTTCAAAATCCTTGTGTGGGACTGTGCTGTTCGTCCAGACCAGCACGTGTCCGCTCACCCTACATGCATGAAAGAAAAGTGCTCTGAGCAGAAACCTGTCCGCCACAAAAACAAAACAAAAAAAATCCCATTTTCCTGCCTAAGACAACTTAAAAGGTTAGTTTACCCAAAAATGAAAATTAACCTAGAAATTACTCATCCTGAAGTCATCCTAGGTGTATTTGACTTTCTTCTTTCAGACAAATCTAGTTGGTGTTATTTAAAAATTGTCTTTGATCTTTCAAGCTGTTTGATGCCACTCAGCGGGTGCTGTACTGCATCGGTTCATGAGAAGTTTAATAAAACGCGAATTGATGCATTTTTGTGAGAAAAATACCTATATTCCAAGATATTCACTTTAATCTAGCTTGCGCTCACAGTTGTAAACAAAGCAGTTCCAGGGGAATGACATATGAGGTCAGCTTTGTACATGCACTGCTCAGAAGTGACGCACGCAGAAACTAGGGATTTAATGATTACCGGTTTGACGATAAATCATGATAAAATTTCCCACGGGTTAGTATTACAGTTTCATCTTTTAATTTTCATTAAAACCGTATTTGATTACTGTGATTTGAACAACTTGCGATAAATAAATACTGTCCAGCATAAAGCACAGTTTTCAGTAACTGTCTCGCGTGCGCACAGCATGCAGAGTAGTTTTGTTTTGAGTGAAAACGGCAGAAAAGCTGGAAAGTTTTAAAAGAGTGCTAAGGAAATTATACAAATGAATATGAATTAATTATATGAATGTACATCTGAAGGTTCTCACTGTCTTCAGAAACAATTCGATGGCATTTTGTTTTCACCTTTGCTCCATGTAATACCTAAAGGAAGTGTTCGTAATTGAAATGCTGTTTTGTCCACGGAGATTATGGGAAACCGCTGTAATTCATCTTTTCCATAAGCAACGCCTGCTGTCAGAGAGTGGATTTCCAGAGACCTATATTTACATTCAGTTTGTGTGCAGCTTCTGTCTGGCCAAAAACGGACTGAATTTGTATGCCCTGCTGTTAATTTTGACCGGTTGATGCAAAACAAGCTTATGTGGATTCTACACATTTAAACAATTCAGATATACATTTACATTTAGCTAACGCTTTTATCCAAAGCGACTTACAATTGCAGATAAGGTATCTAGAATTATTTATAGGGCAGATAAAATACATGTAATCATTTATTAAGCAATTATTATTTTGACATCTTTATTTAAAGGCGGAAATGTGTGGTTTATCTTTTTATTAAACTTTTTCAAAGCTTTATTTGATCATTTACATTAAATATCTCACCATGCTATTAAACTGTTGTCAGTCAAGTTATCATTTAAAATCCAGACATCATTGGTAATGTTATTGTTTAAGTGATTATGCAAACAAAAAGTCATTTTATTTGGTGATATTTAAATATAAAACTTCAAGTGATTTATGTGTCGGTACATCTCCAGCACATTTTAACAAAACCGTGATAAACTGATAACCGTGATAATTTTAACTTTGCTTTCTTTGCTCCTGTTAACAAACGTTGGTTTTTACAAGACTCACCGGCGAATGCACAACGATGACCTCAAAAACACATTGATTCGCTACAGGAGGCCTTTGTTCACCCCCTTGAGGCGTGTGAGACTGCTTTTTTTTTTTTAATGGATGTGCTTTTTATTAAACTTCTCTTGGACTGATGCAGTGCAACACACGCTGAGTGGCATCAAACAGTTTGAAAGATCAAAGACCTTTTTTAACTCTATACACCTAGGATGACTTAAAGTTGAGTAATTAATGGGCTAATTTTCATTTTTGTGTGAACTAACCCTTTAAAGTATGGTATCAGAAAAGTATGGAAATTAATATTTTGACTGTATGATTCACAAATGTGACCTAATTCACATAATTAGATTTTCAAATGTTCATTTGAACACAAGCGTGTTCACAAATTGAGACCCATGAACTGATGGATAACCTTGAATTAGTATGTGAATGTTTTCAGACTTTTCTTAGAGGTTTTGATCCAAAAATTAAAAAAAAAATAACTTTTTGGTAAAATAGTGATTAAAATGTCAATATAAATTTTTTTATCTTATTTATTTATTTATTTTTGTATTCTTGTTTATTTGTATTTATGTAATTTCTTTCATCAAGTACATCCTCTTCAGCCAATCAAGTGAGAGTTAGAGATCAATGCACTGGACAACACTGAAATGTTGAAATGAAATGCAATGTGAAAGGGTCTTCATAGGGACAGTTCTCTCAAAAATTAAATGACTGTCATCATTTACTCACCCTCAGGTTGTTCCAAAACCAAAGACTTTGGTTCATCTTTGAAACAGAATAAGATATTTTTAATGAATCCTGAGAGGTTTCTGTCCCTCCAAGTAACCAAAAGAACCAAAGTTTTATAGCAAAGTTTTAAATGACGGAATTTTCATTTTTGAGTGAACTACCTCTTTAAATTATGCCTTTGTGAATATATAAATTTTATTTTGTGAATATCAGGTTACACATTTGTGTCATTTTGTGAATATATTAATTTTAGCCTAGTATGAACCCATACTTAAATGCCACCAGCCCACGTCATTAAAACATTCCCGTTGTAGTATGTTTCCATGCAGTTTTAGGATGTTGACTGACAGATCCTCTGGAGCTGTGGTGTAGTCCTTGCTGTGTTGATGTTCTTTAGTTTCTTTTTCCTTTGTTTTTTTTTTCCTTTTCTTTGAAAATAGACTAACTAGGAAAAATGCACAAGAAATCAGTGTAACAATCACAATATGCATGCTGAGGAGGAACATAGTGAACATTGACCTTGAATGTATGGTGACTTTTTACGAAAGGAATAAATAAATATCTATATATTAATAAAACATTTGTTCAAACGAGCTTCTGATGATTTTTAATTTGTCATCTTGAATTTACAATTATTGAGCTTCAATGGGTGCTGCACATCTACAGTCAACTCAACAGAAAAGATCTATTGTGATATTCATTTATATTTTATGATGCTATTTATTGATACATTTGATAAAATCTATAAATTAACCAAATAAATATTGCATGAACAATTTGGGGTCATTAATGGCTAATCTTACACACTGAAGTACTTATTCAGTTTTTTGGGGTTTCTCACTTGCATCCACATACCGACAAGGCAAGCTCAATTGAGTCATCCACAATTAAAATGTCATCTTTTAAGACGGACTATTAGCCAATGTTTCACAAACCTGAAGAGCACACAGTTCTAATCTAGCATAATGTTTGTGTATTTTGTGCATCATGACGTCGTGTCTGTTTGAATACGTGAACTGTCCATGTTTGTGTCTGTGCTTGCTTTGCCTCTTCTTCTTCTGAGATCTGATCTATTTGAGATGTATAAGACATGTCAGTTTTATAAGCATGCATTTTATATAAAGAACTGTGAAGGATCTGAAATTTAAATGTGCTCTTCAAGAGTTCAATGTTTTCCATACACATCTCTGTACTAATTGGAACTTCTAACCAAACTGCTATTGGCAGACCTTTCATTTTGCACTATATTTTGAACCCATGTCATTTCTAGAAGTGCGTTATTGACTCATCTACGAGCATAAAATTGTGACGTCATCCATGAGCAGTCCAAAAAAAAGCGCCATGTCACAGAGCAAGTAACCTACAGTACGGCCATCGTGCGCAACACTAACAGTCATGTGAATGCGGTGGAAATGTAGCCATGCATAACCTGGGTCTGAGCTGAGCTCTCAGGTACAAACCCCTGGACTCTCTTTACTTTCCAGTTTGGGTCCTGAAATGTCCCGGTTCTGAGTGTTGCAGGACCTCCGTAAGTCACCTGCCTCACCATTGCTGCTCACCCAAACCAATCATGCCCTTTCTTTTATTCTTTGGTTTTGGTTTGTTTTTGACTCTCATTCGCTGTTCGGCTTTAACGGGCAGTAGGGCTTCACAACTGTTTCGTCTCATACCGCCACCTGCCTCTCTGGTTGGTTTTTGTGTGTGAGCTGTAGTGCGTACCAGCCAGAGAGGTCATATGTTGCCAGGAAATGGTGTTGGCGTTGGAGGTAACCCCGAATCTAACTCTTGCATGCATCTATCAATGCTGACAGAAGTAACTTGTGTCTTGTTCCATTTGCATGCTTGCTCCAAACACCCTTCATATACTCTTCTCCAGATACCTGTTCATAAGTATATGTCAAATGAATCACCGTATGCCTTTCAGCAGTACCTTTCTTCTGTATCCCAAATCAAAGTGCAGTAGACTTTAAGCTGTTTTTGTGTCGTAGAGTTCAGTGGGTCACTAGCGCAGGCCGTATTGTTTGGCATACTGACCGTTTGTTTTCCACCCCCCTCTCCATCTAGTGACCGTTCCCTGGAGGTCTACCTCAGGCCAAGCATCATGGACGGCCGATCCGCGCCTCTCTACTACTAGAGGGGCCATGCAGTGGCCTGTGCACTTTGTCGCCCTCTTCTGTTCTGTATGTGTCATTGCAACAGCATGTGGAGTCAGAGCCCACAGGGCACGGAGGATAGATCTTATTGTGTCCTGAAAGGATTAGAATAATGATCTTAACTCTGTAGCTACATAATTAACTGTATTTGTATACACCAATTCATGTATTTCAAAGTTAACAGCTTTTCTTAATGGTTTTCTTCATGTTAACAAATCGGGCACAAACGAAATGATAATGACTGTGTTTTTGTTTTTTTGGAGGGAAAGTGTATGCTTGATTGTGTAAATATGAGATCTTTTACTTGAATGAATGTGAAATTGTAAAAAAATAATAATAATAATAAAAGTGAGTAATTTGGTAGATATTATTTCTATAAATGCAGTTCTATAGCGAAGCACTTCTTTTTCTGTTAGTTATAAATGTTTTGTGGTACATGCCTCTATCAGTCATTTCAGAAAGCTGATGAAACCTCTTCACAGGGGTCCTGATGCTGTGGTCACTACATATTAAACCCACCACAGTGCTTTGCTAAAGTTCTAGTGATGCCTCTGTGAATTCTCTCTTTGCAGAGATCTGTACAGTATTGTAGATGCAATATATAGTGCAATTTCTCATGCAAGCAGCTGTGCCTTTTCCTGCTGTTTTGTGCTCACTGCGGTTCTGAATATCTGTAACTCCACTGGTGTAATGCTTTTATGTGATATTTTGTTGTTCCATTTGATTTTTGTACTTTTATTTGCTTTTACTGTACTTTTTTTTTTTTTGTTCTTAGAAATTTCAATGACTGTTATAGATATATATATAAGGGGGTTTATTTGTCTTCACGTGCTGCTTTTGCTTTTCCACATACTGAGCAATATCGCTTATTGAGCATCAAATATAGACTTGTTGAATAATAGTGAAAATAATTAAATTGCAAGTTCTGTAAATTTTTATTTTTTGGTTCGTTTCTGTTTGAGGGACTGAAAAGCACTAGAGCAGTATATGAATAATAGTAATATGAATTGCATGTTTTATATTAGGGCATCTACTGTGGATCATGCAAGGAAGGCTGATAGTTTCATTCTTTGATGGAACGATTTTGTGTCTGATCAGCTTTAAAACCAGTTTTATTTTTGTTTTGGCCTTTCGGGTTTATTCTTATTTATGGAGAACGGCAAATGTATGTGGACATTCTCATCTTTTCTGAAATAAAAAAGCAAATGTAAACTGCCACACTATCAGATTATATAGAGATTTTTTTATGTTTTAACTTTCATTTAACCTCAAACTGTTCTTTGGATCATCTCAAATCATGCTGGAGAACATAAGGTTTCTGACAAACTTGTGTAGTTTGAATGCTGTTGTCATTAAAGCAAAAGAAGGAAACATTAGACAATCGGATGTTCATATTAATTTTCCATTAAACTTTTGCCTCATAACATTTTCTAATATAAATCTTTTCATGTATTCGATTAAAAAAAAAAAGCAAAACAAGCATTTTGACTAGTGGTCTCAGATTAAGCGCATGCATATAGGCACAGGCACAAGGACAAACTATAGTTTAGTTTATTTTTAGAATAATACAGAAGGCATGAGGACATACGGTTTGACAGCTATGAGGCAGTAACAACAGTCTTCTCCCTTCAAAGCTACATTCAGTTCACTTTCATTTGACCTTTCTTTGGCAACCACAACCAGCCGATTGAAGCACTGATGTTCTGAATGAGAAAAAGTATCTACTGCTGCAAGGTTTAGCACAGTATAAAACTCTTGAAAGGCATACAGCGAGAAAGTGATTGTACAAGTGCAGTGATTGTGACTTACAGTATTGACACAAATGTGTATGGGCTCCAGTGATTCAAGGCAGAGTATGACAGGTACAGCTGTACGTTACATTTAAACAGATCATCGTGTAAAACAGTTCATAACTTGCCTCGGTGTAACACCTCAGATCATATAGGGGCCAAAGACAAAATATATTGAGAGAGACTTGTAGAAACACAAGGCCCACATTCCATCTGGACCATCTGAACTGTTTTGTAGTACATTTTTTCAAACATCTATTTGTTATTGGATTTAACAAAAATAACACTTCTGAGACAAGGCATCATCACCGATGAAGGATCAGATCTGCAGGAGCTGCCATTATTGTTTGTAACACATTTTGTTCACAGGCGAGATTTTGTTCACTCTTCCTTCTTTAACTTGGTTATGTGTCTTTGAGTGCCACAAGTGTAAAGTATACAGCTGTGACTCTGATAACCCGCTGGTTTTTTTTCCTGAAATCAGTTCCTGTAAGCTCTCGGATTCAAAGCAAAACTTATTCGTGCCCGAGACTGACTGCTGTGATGGACTTCCTAAAGTTCTGATCCTTACAAGCACCAGTAAACTTATCACCACCAGTACCAGCATTTTCATGCCCCTATCATATGTCATACTGGATGATAAATTAAATTCAAGTTTTGGAACACAAAGAATTGAATGTCTGAGCTACAGCTCCAAATATGGCAAAAGCACCATACATGTATCATAAATGTAGCTTATTTAATTCCTCAAGTCATACAATAGCTTTACGTGAAAAACAGACAAATCGCTTTTATAATCGTTTGATTATTTTAACTATAACAGTGAAACCTTGCTCTCATGAAAACATTACGAAGCATTACGACAACTGATCTCTGTGCCATAGCAAAATTTGGATGTATCTTTTTAAATAACTCAAATTCTTCTATTTCTCACATTAGGTTGCTGACCTCAGATCACTCAGAATGTAGCACAAACTTTTTTTAAAGTGTTTAAGTGCCTGATATTTCTGAATTTCTAAGTTTGAATTGCTGCGTAACAGGAATGACCCATTTGTGAGCCATCATAAATATGCATGCTACCATACTAGTTGAAGGTAAATGGCTGGTTTATTATCTGGTCTGCAATACTTTCATTGCTTCTCAGCACAAACAAGTACTGTAATATATCACGGTCATCTGTAAAATATTTGGGAGATTTAAATAGAAGACGTATTAATGAGTTAATGATTAAAATGCTTTTTTAATAATTTTGATGAAGTACTTGATATTAGCCAGGGTAAGACATGTATAAGATATCTTGAGTCAGTAACGAAAGTGCAGGTAGTATGAATGTTCTTCGCATTAAAAAAAAAAGCAAAACAATGTTGAAGACTTTTAAGTGTGATGGTTTATATTGTTAATATAATCTAATTTTGTACCATGTCCTTAACACCCCTGAGCTAAAGTCAAATATAGAAAATATCACTTTTATCACTCAATGTAAATCATTTTTGTCACCCTCAGTAATAAATGTGGAGCTTTTTTTATGAGGGCAGAACATCTTGTAATTATTTTATGCAGCTCATTTGGTCAACCAGAAAAATGTAAAGCACTATGACAGATCTTTCAGACTCTAAGACAGATATTGACAATAAGGGGCATGACAAGCAAATGAGGTGAGCAACCTTGTATCTATATTGTTTTCTACAAGTTATGTGTAAAAAAGGATGATTTCAGCATGACACTGAATTGTGGAAATAAGTTATAAACTTCATACCTCATGTTCTAATACGTAGATAATATGTTGTGTTATATAGATCTCTTTTTCTGTACTTATAACTTTGTCTTCAAAAATCTGTCACTCAACAACCATCTGTCTAGGAACACAAGGGAGGGGCAGGCTAATCCGTTACAGTATGAGGCACTGTTTCCAAACAGCATATCAGGTTGACAGGACCCTTTTGTCCAGCACGTTTAAAAGAACAAAAATATAGTGATTCAGGGGAGCCCAGGATCTGATGAGACCAAATGATATAGTTTCTGAAAACCTCTTTAATTACATGGGTTAATGACCCCTTCACTCCTGGGCTTCATTCTCACTTTTACCTGTGTGACAAAAAGAGACAGCTAGTTAACTTTCAATGTCAACCCTGCATACAGCAACAAACTCAAATCTAAAAGCATTAGATCTAGCACCTAAAGTTTCTAAGCTGTATCAACCATGTCTTTATGTTAGCAGGACTGACCTCCAATGGAGTCCATGTCAGAGTCAGACACATGCGTAATGGAGAATCGAGAGACACTAAATCGGGAAAGCAGAGGTGCTGGTATTTCATCTGGAGATTTGATAGGAGAGTTGGGTGGTGTAGCGATCTCTTCAAAGCCAGGTTCTGATGTTGAAGGGCTTTGCATTAATGGAAAATCATCTTTCCACTGAAATGCCCCGCCTATTTAGTGTGAGAGGCTTGTGAAATGTCACTAAACAAGAGGTACTACCCATGAAAAAAAATATTATATATCTATAAAGGAATTGTTTTTGAACACTCACTTTCTTCTGAGACATTCGTTCCTGGTGAATCCTCAGGGGCAATATCCCTATCCTGGGACCGTGGCAGCGCGACCTCTGAAGCCTTCCAATTGGCTTCTGCCTCCACAGGAAAACTGTAGTCCCCAAGCTCACCCGTGGGGCTCTCCTGAGTCGATACACAGCAAGACACAGGCTGTGAGTGACACTGGCACTGCACAGAACAATGTATTTTTCTGAAATGAAATGAACATAAAATGCTACTTAATGCACTACCTCAATACTACAAGAGATAATTCTACAAACCTGATCGAATAGAAACACAGTAACATCATCAAAGAATGACACCGCTTTTTTCTTGCTCTCCAGCTCATCGCAGAAGGACTGTGTAAATATGGAGGGCATTTTGAGGAGGCTGCGTAGATGCCGTGCACTGCTGCGATCGCTCACAACGACAGGCACCACAGGGAACTCTTCATCACTCTCATCACTCTGCTCCTGTATGTTGTAGCTACGAAGTTCTTCATCAGACTCATCACTATCCTCTGAATCTTCCTCATCCACCTCCTCTCCGTTTCCCTGTGGAGCAAGAATATCTAGATCTTCTGGCAAGGCTGGAAGAATATTCTCCAATGATACATCACGCTTTGGTTTTGAAAGTGCTGAACCTATGCCATCTTCTTCCACTGATTCATCCTTTTCCTCGATGTATCCAATCCGTTGCTCCAGATTGTCCAGTTTGTTACAGGCTTCTTGCTCCTCTGCTTGGATTACCTCCACACTTAAATCTACTATGGTAGAGTCTGAGCCTAGTGACTCTGCTGAGGAAAAATCTCTGGTAACTGCATTAGCGTGCTCCACCACACCCGAGGCCTCCTGTGTTGAGGAAGAACCTTCAGACTCTGTGGAAGAGTAGCATTCAGAGTTTGGTTCCTCTCCAGAGTGATCAGATTCCAGCCCAATACCATCATCTGGAGTTGACTCCTTGGTCAAGCAACCCCCCATCTCTGGAGGAAAGGGTGAAAGCATAGAAATTACTGGAACCAATGCAGGTGATAAACACTTATTTTGGCTTGTCTTTTTAAGACACAATTGTTTAACATTAAGGGCTGCATTGTTGTCCTTTGGCACAGATATGTCATGTCCCTTCTCACTCTCCATGTTTTGTCCCTCTCTCCCAAATTTCTTTTCTGAGCCATCCTTTTCTGCTTTGATTTCAAAGACATCATCCTCATCTTGGCAGCTGAAGAACATGTGGACTCCTTCACTAGGGCTCTTGTCATTCTCCATGTCATAGTCAGAAAAATAAGCAGAGTCTCTGTACTGATTCCTCTCACCAAGGCTGTTCAGCGGTCGATGACTGCTGGATGGATGCAGGAGCATTACATTGACATCTTCATCTAGGTCCATCTGGAGCAACATGTCACACTCGTCTGATTCTACACTAGTGCTAAGGGCTGGATTCCCTTCAAGGTCTTTCAGGATAAACTCTGGGGATTCATTATTCTCTGTTTCATAGCCACTGTCTAAGGATTTCGCCTGAATGGGTATGTGATAACTATCAGGGCTGAAGGCCTCACATGGACTGCTGCTAGAAGCTAGATTAATTGTGTCCACGCAGTGTCTGGACCCAGTGTCTCTCTGCAGTGTTCTGTGAGTTAGGTCAACATTGCCCACCTCTGCATAGTCCGAGGGATAATCTGCTAGTACTCCAGAGGGGATGTCCATACAGACGTCACTGCAGTCATTAATTTCCACTAAATTGATGCTGGAGTTGTCGGGGACCATCCTGCTGTCTGTCAAATGGATACACTCTGAGACAATCCTAGACAGATCCTTAGGGCATGACACCATTTTTACACACACTCCAGCAGAATCATCTGTCCCAAGTTTCAGTTTTTGTGCAGGGGACATCCTTGTCTCAAGTAACATATTTTCTTTAGTCACTACCAGCTCCGATGGAAGAGTTGATGGATTCATTCTGCCGCAACCTCCTACACAGAAGTCTGATGTATTGTTTTTGATATGTTTTTGAGCAATGTTCTTCTGCCATGTATGAATATGCTGACTTTCTGTGACAGAATGACATTTGGAAGATGATTCAACATCCTGAGTACTGTCAGGACTTAAAAGTAGGTACTCACCACCCTCTGAGTCAGCGTGGGGGTTACTATAAGTGGGTGTACTATCTGTGGCTTCTGTGTATGATTGGTCTTTGACTGAATTGATGGAATTATATGTACAACTGTTTCTTGTTTCCAATGCTCTTGATTTCAAATTCCCGACATGAGAAGAGGGTGTCGGGTGACGTAAATCAAGGTATGCATCTCGAAAACCCACAGCTTGTGTACGATCGCTTAAACTGTTGTTGTTTGCTGAGTGGTTGGAGTTCCAATTAGTTAACATGTTCTGAGAAAACAGATCATCATCATCATCTTCTGGATCAGAACTCTCCCTCCCCAAAAGAAAGCCATCACCGGCATCAATATCAATACTCATGTAGTGGGGTCTGGGCACATTCTTTTGTAAGGGGCCCATAATGTCATAATAGGCCTCACTGGCCATACTTCTTTCTGCAGTTCTCTGCTTAGACTCAAGGTATGGGTCACAGTGTGCCAAGCTGGGACTACTAAGAGAGACTGAAACTCCAAGTGGGCTTTCCTTTACCACCTCCAGTCTATGGCAGAGGCCTTCTGACCCTCTTCTCTGCTCATCAAAGTTTGAACCATGTAAATTGTGCCTGTCATTGGAAGAAAAATAAACTTCTGACTGGTCTATCTCTACCGAGCTTGGAAGTCTTCTTTGGAGTGGCTCCATGGTTAGGATACTATCTGAATCATAACCATAATCATTACTGATGGGTTCTTTAGCTGCTGACCAGTAGGTGTTTGGCTGAGACTCAATGGGACTCCTCCTGCCTGTGGAGGACAAATTACTGTTACTGGCTTCAAGTCTTGGACTGTAATCAAGATTGTTGTCTTCTAAGCTGATGTTGCACTCAACTGGCTCCTCAATGCGGATATAGTACTCGCTACTTACTGAGGGGCTGTGTGCACTTAGCACTGGAACCACACCTGGATGGTCTGACTCATAATAGGATGGAGAAACCCCAAGAGGGAGGCTCTCACCCTTGCAGCTACCTGTGGAATTGCTTATAGGGTAATACACATCCTGGTAATGGGGATTATTCTTTCCCAATGGTCCACTCGCTGAAGAGGAGCAGTAGGGCTGCTCAGCTCGTGCTTGCTCCCATTTATACTCAAAGTTGAGACCCTGGCTGGTCTCAGTTACTGTCAATATATCATCCCCATTCTCAGACTGGAAGCTGTCTGCCATAGAGAAGTGTTCAAGTAGAGGAAATGAGGAAGAAGTAGAAGAGGCTACTTCAGTTGCAGGTGTTCTGTGGGAGCTGCTGGAGCCCATACTTGGCCTGAGAGAGTTCCAGCACTTCTCAAAGTCTTCCTCAGACTCAGTTGCACCCTTAGCACACAGGTAGCCTAGCAGTATATGGACTTCCTCCACAACAGGCCTCTGCTCAGGCTGCAGCCAACAGAACTGCATTACCTCATACCTGCTCACACACACAACAGAAAAGCCAATATTTTAGACTATACAACTAATATTTATAAGAAAAAGAATTGGTTGATTGTAAAGGATTAGAATAGAATAGGGCCAAAAACTAAATTATATTATAGTTTGCTAATGCTTTATTATCAATGCTGTATTATGTTATTGTTTTATGGGTACTTAAAAATGTATGCTAGTATGGATGATAGCCAGAAACCCATTTGTGACGATATGAAATATGGACAGTATGATAGTAGCCTTGCAGATTTAATGGTGAATGGAGTGGTATACTTGTATGCATGACTGCTCTTGATTAAATGGACAATGATTGGAGTGTGTGGGGGTAAAATTAATGAATATGTGCTTCCAGGACTGGATAAATGTATGAATGATGGCCTTACAGAGGGGGCAAATTAAAGACTGACCATGCTGGATTTGAGGAGTGTTCATTTATTGTTCCTGCCAGAGAAAATGGCAATGACTGGTGGAGGCACCCTATGGTTAGAAGATATTGATTGCTTTACATGTATTTAAAAGAAAAGTCATTGGTGGGTGTGTCTCTGGATGGGAACACTGATTGGTTTGGATGTGGTGAATACGACCGGCAGATGTAATGGGGTTGGGTGGTTCATGATGATTATGATTTGTGAGACGACTCACCAGCGTTCACACAGAGGCACTTTCAGCAGGGGCTTTGGCAGTTTGAGCTGCTGTTCCTTTACAGCATATGTTAAAACCTGCCTATCAGAATAGTGCCTGTAAGGCTGGTTACCCAGTTCAAACAACTCCCATATCGTCACACCTAGTGACCTGCAGAGAAAATGTTTTTTAGAACATAGCACCATAAACATAGCAAAAAGTCTGTTGGTTGGAAATTTGTCCGGAGTTAAATTTTTACACATATATAGTATGTCACAGCGAAGAGGTTCTCAAGCTCTTTTTTTGATTGTTTTTTATATATATATATACATATGTTTGTGGGAACTATTTAAGAAATATACTTCAGGATGCAAATGACCTTTCTGAAAGGTGCTGAGCTTGTGTGTTGTGCTGAAGCTTATCAAAGCCCAACATTATCCTTGAAAGCATGCTTATCTTTTCTTGGATAAGCCAAACATTACCCAAAGTGAGTATCCAAATAAGTGCTAGTTCTGCATTCACCATTCTAATTGTTATACCTTTATGTCCAGGTGACATTTTAGTGCACATATTTGGCATATTTTATATATAGGTTTATCCTCCTTGAAAAATTAAACCAAATACCTTAATGTAACAGTTTAATACAAGATAAATCTCCTTTGACCTCAAGGTAGAGAACCTCTGCTATAGTGTTTTTCTCTGATTTATTTCTCACCAGACATTGCTGGCCTTGGTTTGGTCCACTACTAAGAGATTGCCATGGACTTCATCAATAAGTTCTGGGGCAATCCAGCGTAGAGGAACCCATATTTGATCTGCTGTTACATAATAGTCATCCTAACAGAGGGAAAAGATGCATTATCGATATTGAATAAGAAGAAATAATGAGACAATGTCAAAATAATAGGATAAGCATGGCTGCAATCCTAAAAGCATTCACAGACTAACCTTGTACTTGCTGTGGCTGAGGCCATAGTCTCCAATTTTCACAGCAAGCTCTGAGGTCAACAGGCAGTTCCTTAGGGCCAGGTCACTAAGAACAGAGTGGAGCAATGTTTGCATCATTTATAGTTCCTGTCATTGGCAAACTTTCATGACAGAGTGACAAAGGGAGTCTGCAGTGTCTTCTCACATTTTCTTCATGACTTACAAATAATTGATGATGTTTGTTGAGCAAGGGGTTTCCCCCAGCAACAAAATCACTGATGCTGGAGTCTGTGACATGTACTCAGGCAGCACCAGGATATTGTTGCCAGGAGACACCAGAGCTGGACGTCCAGTGAGCAGCGGGTGAAAAATAAATATGCAGGCAGAAGGCAAAAGGTTAGTGGATCCTCACCTGTGAATGTAATTGTGTTTGTGAAGGTATAGAAGACCAGAAGCAATCTCGCATGCCATCCGCTGAAGGATCAAAGGGTCAGGGGTCACCGAGTCTGCTGCCCGACAGCTACGAAGGTATCCTTTAACATCTCCCTGTATAATGTAAACATCATTCTTAAAGGCAACACAAGACACTAATCTGTGTTATCATAAAGTCCCCCCCCCCCCACCTTGGATGCTAATACCAGCTTTACAGAAATAATAGATAATGTAAGTGAGCAGCATGTTTTCAGTAAATGTGCTCATAAAGTATAAATCAAGAGAATATTATCCTTTCCTGTCTTGGAATGAAGCAATGTTTTTTTTATATTTTTTATGGTTAAATGTTGCAATAAAATGATTAAAACTGCTAAAATTGTGAAATCAGAATAAAGATAAACACCTATGCCACACTCAGATAAAAAAGCCTAATTTGATGGTGATCTGAACAGTTTTTAACGTTTTAACAACATCCTCCCTATGGTACTGTGAAATCTATAATTACTATTGCCTATAGTATACCTTAAATCAATAAATATGATACGTTATAGTAAAGTAATTAACATAACATCATTTTGGAATTGAGGGTGACTGTTTTATACAGAGGATGAATTTATCAAGATTTATATAAAGATGAAAATGAAAAAAAAGAAAAATACTGCATGCACCCTCTCTGTGTTTTTTGTGTCACTACTGTTAGTGACCTGGCAACAAACATTGTTTTTGTATTATTTTGGATTTAAAGACTATCAAACACATACATTTTCCATAGACTTACATGAGAAAAGAACAAAAGACTGATTATACTCTATGGCAGGAGTTGCTTAGCTCGGATTCTTCAGTAAAATTTTGAAGGCGTGGCTTAAAGATGGGTCAACTGGACAGCACAGAACCACTTGCACTCATGTGGTCTGTAGTTTCTTGCTCTCAAAACGATACTTACAAAATTAAGGTGTAATTCAATGCATTGTTTAATAATGGATATATTCTAAAAATGGCATGTCAAGAAGCTAAAGGGTAGTCAAACCAACTCAGAGTATGTTCTGAGTACATTGCGTGAAGCAGCTGGAGGACCAAGGCTTACTAGAGGGCAGTGCTCCATAACCAGCAGATAGGGTGTGACATCTGAACACTGGGACAGACACTGCAGGAGGGCTGAATGCTGGAGCAACCTGTGGGATTCACACACTCAAACAATCAAAACACTGCTCAATTGAGAAACCATTGAGTTACACATTCCAAATAACAGCCATTGTTAATGTTGTTTTATTTTGTGCCACCAAAGCCTATTTCACACAGAGATTCCAGAAAATACATGGATAATGTGTCCTGGGATCATTCGATTATGCCAGTGATTTTCCGGAATCTGCGCCCGTGTTCACACACATCACATACAGATCCCGTGTGACATAACTATGTGACGTGCAATCTGACGCGTACCATTCCACTAAGCTGGCGAATGATCTCAGCTTTAGTGTGGATAGTGAGGAGCTCACTGATCAATGCTTTATTCCAGTTTGCACATATTTTTCCCGTTGGGAATGTTGATCTGCCTTCAAAACAAAAGAGTGCTTCATCACCACGACACAACCTTTATGGCATTGGTCCTGAGTTTTGTTCACACAGGGCTTGTTCTGGGACTGATCCCGGCAATGTTACTATGTCCCCATTCGTGTTTGTGTTCACATAGAAGGCATTCTGGCAATTTTGCGGGATCAACGCACTGTGTGAAAGGGGCTCAAATGTAATGTTTTGATAAAAAATGTAATATACAGTAGTTCAGCCTTCAGCATTAGAAAACATAAGATAAGGCGGAGAGAAAAATTGGGAGATAAGACTAAAGGTGTGTACCGGTAAGGCTGGACCTCTTCCAGGAACTGCATCTGCTCCTGTACACTGGCACTGGCCTTTAGCTCCTTAACCACCACCTGTGTGGTACTGAGTCCAACATTCACCTCCCCCAGCAAAACCTGAAAGCCAGCCCAAACTGCACATTAGCATGGCTCACACCTGCCACCTGTGAAACTGGCAGCACAGATTTTAGAGAGTGTGCCATTTATCTCAAACTGTTCATTTAACAGTGGCTCATAATTAAATGAAAAGAACACTGTACTGTGTGCAATGTCAACCCCTTGAGTAGCATACTCAAAACCCTGCTATTTTCTCAGGGTCACATCAATGTATCGTTTGGGTTGTAAAAGGACTCACCTTGCCAAACCAGCCCTGTCCCATTTCTTTTATGTAGAGGAGGCTGTGGCGTCCGAGATCTGTAGACTTCAGCAGCTGAACTGAGGGAAACAGAGAGAAATCATACATTCAGAGTTGGCAGAGACATACAAATGGATGAACTGAACACACAATGCGCGGTTTGAAAGTAGCCAAAAATCTAGGAAGACTGAGCAATATCCAGGGAGAACCATGGTTAACTCAAGCCACCTCGACTACTAGCACACCGACATTCAAATGAAAGAAACCTTAGGATGAAGGACCAACAACGCAGTGGAATGAAAGTCTCCGTTTCTCCATGTCTATATTCATGTGCCAGGGGTTTAACCCTCCAAGCCCTCGAACAGCTTAGAAAGCAGCGCTGTCTGTCCTCCTTCCCAGCGACGGAGCACATTTCCTCGCGCATAGATACGGTGTCCCACAACATTCCCATAATACACCCGACTGGAACTCTCAGCTGGAGCCAACTCAACTCAAAGCTCCAGTAAAACTAGCGTCTCCGGCTGAGATCCGTGTTGAAAGTGCCAAGTGTCCCACCAGGAGCTGGACCTATGTCTGCAGTGCTGCTCGGCCCATGCCAAATGCGTCTGCTCACACAAGTAATGCCATGAGCACATAATAAACCTCGCTTCTCTGCCCCTTTCCTCTGTCTGTCTCAGCAAGACTATGGGGGCAATTGTAAACAAATAAAGGACTGTGAGCAGCAGAAAGACCTCTGTCATTAACACGAGCCCCCCACACACCTCCTCCTGCACTACCAGCAGGTCTCACAGTGTGTGTGCGTGTATGTGCCTCACAGACCCATCCCTGTATTAATGCACTAAACTGTTCTCCTCCTCTGCAGTGTTCCAGAAGCTTCTCATTCCAGCCCCTCACACTCCCCATCACAGTTATATTGTGGCTTTTGTCCGCAGGGCAGCAGCGCCTTGTACCAAAGTTCCAGTCCATACACAAGGCCCATTCTCTGCCGCTCAGAGCCAGGATTGTCACAGAAATGACCCCCCCCCCCACCTCCCATTTCTGACACACAACTATCTCTCTTTTCTTCAGCAGATTTGAACTGGCCTTTTATTTGATTTCTGTGGAATCTGTGAGCTGTGCATTCCTGTCCCACTCCTGGCATTCCCAGAGCAGCCCTAGGCCATGTTAAAATTGCATTAAAATGCAGCCCAGTTGCACGAGAAAACCCGGGCTGATCTGCGATTGCACATTGACTAGAAGAGATATTCTACTTAATATATCAACACAACTTTAATGGATAAGTGCCAAAGTGCCAAGATGAATTATTTTATATGAAAAAAAATGCATATACTGTACATCAAATTTGGTAATTTGTGTTGATTCTGGTATAGAACCAACGTGGTAAGTAAACAGGGCTCTGCTGAATGACCGTATTTACCATGCAAAGGTAGAAATGTGTCAGCCGGTAGATTTTACTATACCTTTTATATGTATTAGGAAGGAAGACAAGGAATACATTCTTTACATATAAGAGAGAGATAAAGAACATAAAGTTATGTGAAAATAGAGAGAACGATGTGTATCAAACAAGTCAAGATGAGGATGAATTTATTATGAAGGAGTGTTGTTTTATCAGCTTCAATTCTTACTTGTCATCCAATAATAATTTAGTGATCGTAGTTTTGCTGTTCTGAGTCTTTTGTTTTTAGGTCAAGGGTAAATTAATATATAATGCAAAGCAGTTTTTTGAATAGATGACAGACTTGTCATTTATTTATAATCATTTTATGTCCATCAATTTCAAAACTAAAAGAGAACTTAATCTAATCAAATGTGTTGCTTTAAAATACAAGTATTTACATTACCACATGGTTTTTATAAAATGTAAACAAAAAATACATAAACTAAAATAATATATTGCAAAATAAATGTTACTGTGAAATAATTCATCCATGCACGTCATTTAAAAAGTTCCTTATCTTTCAATCAAAGAATTAACGTAATATTCGTGATTAGAAAACAATCGAGAAACCGTTTCACAATTTCCCTTTGATGTTGAATTTATATTGTGATGCATACAATTATGATGATATAAAGTGATATAGAATTTGAACCAATAGCTCAACAAATGGTAGAGCATGGAACTAGTAATGATTGTGGGTTCAATTCCCAGGGTATCTAAACTGAAGTTTCTGGAGTTTAGCTCCAACCCTAAAAAGACAGGTGAGTTAAGGTTAAAGGCCATGTTGCAGGTTAACCACCACTTTCGATTAATGGGTACATAAATCACTCAAGATATGTATATTATTTTTAAAATGTCTCAAAAATAGTCTTAAAGACCTATTTTTTAAGTTTTTGGTATTAACGTTTTTTTTATGCAACTCGGCGATGACGTCACGTTGGGGAGAAGTCGAGGAAAGGTAGCCTCAGTCTAGTATAGCGACTGACTGGGATGAGGAAGAGGTGGCAAGAGCCAACATGTATGATGACCTGCAGTGTAATTTCGAACCTGCCAGACGTGAGAGGGCAAATGAGGAATTACCAAGAACTGATGTCCGTCAAAGCTTATTAAATGCATGGTCCGAAGAGAATGAGTGGAGAGTTGGTGAAGTGTCCTGGTGAGTTGCTATCGTTTAGCATCGCAGCAATGAGCACTGGAGCTAGTCTACGAGCAGCAGTGCACAATAACGACACAAACACACACACATATATATATATTATTATTATTTATTTATTTTTTTTACTGTCATTGAGTAGCACCGAGTGAAAAATCAACGTTTTCTTTATGTCTAGTGGCAGTGATCATGACGTTAGTTCAGATAAGTACCGGTAACCTTTTTCATAATGTCGTAGTACTGGTAAACTTTGTCTTTGTCATCTAGAAATAGAAGGCATCATGCTAGCTATATGGACCATCAAGCAAATTGCACAAATTCGTAAAAAAATTTACCCTGCAACACGGCCTTTAAACTCTGCAGGAAAGCGGACCTTGAGGGCCAGAGTTGAGAAACCTGCATTAAACACTTTGTAAGCTGCTTTGAAAAAAGTATCTGCTTCATGAATAAGAACAACAAAGATGTCTACAGTAGGCATGTTTAGGGCCATAAATGTGATCCGACCTCTTCCAGAATGAAACTTATGTTGCAGTCAGTGAAAACCTGTAAATGTACAGTAGTTTAGCAGTGAAAGACCACCAGGGACATTCATATGTAGGGGTTAACTTCATTGCATTCAGTCAAGTGTTCATTTCTAGCTCTTTGCATTAATATAACACACAGAAGGGTAAGGATGGAAAGGGAGCTGTTCAACCATGACCGAGCCTTTCTCAATATCACGAGGGACTCTCTTGCTACCCTCTCGCTCTTCAACACCTGGACCAATCACATGGTGGTAACCACGGGCGACGAACAATCCAGAGGGCTATTGGCTGACACCTAAAACTCTTGTCCAATCCCTGCCTGTGTTTCAACCCAGCATCTCGCTGTCTACCCCCCGCCCCTCCCCTGATGCTCTGAGCACATGAGTCATAGGGAGAAAACCTGACTTGCACTGCTTCATCCACCGCCAACTTCCACGCAGGCGAAATAGATTTGACTTGATGTAAAATCAAATGTAGTACATTCAGTCGATTTTTATCATTCCTGAAGAAAATGTTAATGTTGTTTGCCTGTGTAAAACTCACTGCCATTATAACAAGGCATTTGAGTGGTTTCCAGGGTGTTGCTATGAAACACAAAGGTTTTCTGCATTGGTTTGTGGTTTTTTGGGTTTCTAGGTGCTAATTAGCTGGAAAATAACTTAATATGGATTTCATCAAGGATATCAGGTTTTTCAGATCCACACTGTCATTTTTGTTCATATAGATGCATTTGTTCAAATAGTGTCATCAGGATGGACTTGTTCACTTATTCTCTTCATAGTAAATGTCACATGAGAGTTACTAAAATGAAGGCATTCGGACACAGACAAAATTGGGCACTTTGAACTGTTACAGTTACAATATGCTCAAAATTATGAAAAACTACTGACCTAAATGTTCCAACTGAGATGCAACAAATGATGCTGCACCTGAACAGAGCAAGAAACTTCAGACTCGGATTTAAATGCAACTGACAGAAAATCCTGCCGTGCCTCAGAGCACCATTCACATAGTTTTCCATTAAATGACATTATATTTGCCTGTACTGTTGTTAATGTACATAATGAATTGTATATTGAGCATTTTCATCGAAACGTCTGTCTTTCTGTGGCTCTAATAAAGTCTGTATGCTTCATTTATAGAGCTATAATATAGATCGCTCTTTCCATTTGCTCCGTTTTTTTAAACACTGAACTTCAAACTTCTCTTTGCCTCATTGTTTATTCTTGAAGTAAACTTGTGTCCGTTTGGTGAATAAATAAACTGTTTTATACCACTGCTCGAGTTGAACGCAACACGTCTGGAGTGTGTGTATTAACGGTGAATTCTTCTAGGCTCTTTTATATTGATTAGATCAGTGGTTTTCAACCTATGGTATTGCAGGTGGGCCGCCAATTACTATTAAAAGAAATAATATATTTCATATATATAATTAAATAACAAAAAAAAAGCCAATTTATCTTAGATATTTTTGCTGCATTTGCTACAGAACAACAAATTCAAACATGCATAAATGCTGTCAGCATGTTTCCTCCTGACTGTTTGTTCCACTGACTGTCTTACCGCTGCAGAGCTCTGCCTGGATCTGGTTTTCCTGTTTTGCTGAGCGGTGCCAGTCAGAGTTATTTTCTGTTTATTGCCAGTTCATTCTAGGGATGTGTGATTAATAGAAATCGTCATAAAATAACAATTTGAGCGCGCACGATTTCTAAATCGCTTTATAGCACGATTTTCCGCGGCCCTGACCTCACGTAGTATGCTATCCGATCCAATCAGAATGCAACGCGCCTAGCACCAGAACAGAACAGACTTGGCATACGCCCAACTCCAGGTTCACACACTGTGAGATGCGCCTTTTTTCCGAGCCCATGTTAACGGATCAGAGCGTTCACACTGCACGCGGTAAAAAGCTAGAAATAAAAACGTGCGAAAATAATTAATATCTAGCACATGAGCATAGAGAGAGTTGTGAGTGCACAGGACGCAGTTTAAGCGAGAGGGGACACGATTCGCTCTCATGGATTATTTTAATGCGCTCTCTGCTGCTTCTGCACCGCACACACATACTGAAGCTATACACACTGCAAACGTGTGAAACGGTATAATGTATAACAAATCTATTTCAACATCTGAGGCACCGCAACAATGAATGAGCTCTATGAACAATGCATGGCAAAAAAGAAAAAAAGTCCCTGGACCCGGGATTTATTTATATATATATATATTTTTTTTTTTGCCATAAGTCTATAAATGTTGTTACACCTTTACTACAGTGATTATTTTTACTTATGTCTGTTCTAGAGATGTTAAAACTTTTTGATAAAGCTCTAATTGTTTTTCTTTTGGAAATATGTTTCAAATTCATCCTAAATGCATTTATGACTGTAAAGCATATCTGTGTGTGTCAAAATTGTGATTAAAATCGAAATAGCAAAAAAGAAATCGATATGTTTTTTTGTTTTTTTTTCATATCGCACAGCCCTAGTTCATTCAATAAATACAGTTAACAATCTAGCTTCTGAGTACTTAGTTATTAACCCAACAATAGTGGGGTCAGTTATTTTTTTTTGCAGTTTTTTGCACGCAAACATATGTGTTTGGTTGTGTGGGCCGCGAGCTGAAAAAGGTTGGGAATCACTGGATTAGATAATCACTTGAGTGTTCAATAACAGAAGCAGTTCAAGTGTGAGAGTAAACATTGTGATGCTATAATAGTAGGTCCCTATGTTTTCCGCGATACGGAAAATGCGGATGGAATCGCAGAATCCATTCATAAAAACAGAATTCACAGTTTAGTGCGGAATGACGCTTGTAGTGATTTCAGCGTCTGCCGTCTGACTAAATGAGGACGAAAACACATGAAGAACATCTCCAGAACTGCTCTGAGAGTCACTTCATGAGCATTTGACCATTTGATTTGAGCAAAAGCATTATATCACATGCACAGAACAGTAAAGGTATTCACGGCAACCCGTCAAAATAAAAGTCTGGTTTTGAAGTCTATTTTTAAGTAGAATGTACATGGCCTACTACTACTAATAAAATGAAACAAACATTATTTTTTAAGGATTAATCACACAACATTTCTTCCATGTTTGAAATTTAATAGTTAAATCCCCTTTGTTTGCCAACAAAAAGTTTGCTTAATTTTCAGTAATTAAAAGATAAATGAAATTAATGTTTCATGCCTTGATTTGATAACAATAAAAAATTTAAAACATACACACAGAATTTCTGAGGGGGAAAAAATCATTAGGATTCGTAAGAAAAAAAAAAAAAATAAAGTAGCTTTAATGCGTTCAAATAATTATACATGGAATTTATTCCTGTCATGCTAAACTGAATTTTCAGCATCATTACTCCAGTCTTCAGTGTCACATGATTCTTCAGAAATCATTCTAATATGCTGATTTGCTGCTCAAGAAATATTATCATTGTTGAAAATTATTTAATAATTTCATGGAAACTCATGGAAAGCCCAAACTTTTGAACGTAATGTGTTTTACAAAAACGTCAACTTAAAATTTGTCCACAAGCCATTGTTGGTTTCACTTGGCAAGCACCACTAACAAATCAATATCTTCTAACGAGATGAAAATCTACAGTTATTTTGGTTTCAGACGCATCTGTTTCATATCTGTTGTAATGTTGTAAAAAAACGGTTTAATTTCCATCTGTGCTCTCCAGTGCTTCCATGCATTAATAACTCTCTTTCCTCTCTCCAGTTAACATGCATTCATTATGCCAAGAGTCCTCTGGGCCGGTCTCACAGTGCATTATGCAACTGACAGATGTGTGCTCTGCTTCCAGAGACGTTCGCTCTCCACCCTTCTTTACAGTTGAGAACATAAACAAGGCCACTGCTCTTTTTCCAGAACCATCAGTTCAGAATGGGCACAGTACTATATCTTTACTCTTCCTGTCACAAGGCAGTTAATAATGTGAGGGACAATATCAACGTAGTGTGGCACTTTACTTTCAGTATTGTTTATTAATGAGAAACATAACCAGCAATCTGTCTGCAGTGCATCACGATTAACTATAAACACCACTGTTAGCATAGACTGTGAGTCTAATTTAAATCATGGTTTCCATTTTTTTTAAAAGCTTGTGGTTGCTACCGTAAATCACATGACCAGGACTTCTTCCAAATCACTTGCATTACATTTTCTATACATGGAAAAGATCAGTCAACACATTATTGATTTATGATTCGCAAAAGGAGCAATTTTGAATAATCACCAAAACTTTACGGGTTCTTACATGACTTGCTGGGCTGTTTGGACACATGTAGTGAGACCTCCGTCAGGGGCAGGATATAAACCTCAGGGTCGTTCTGAGAGCTGGGGGAGGCTAAAGTGGAAAGGTTCGCTTGGCCCTCCTCCCCCTCCATGTTTTCTAATTCCTGCAGGGAACAAAATCACACAGAAATGTTCGGTCTCTATTTCAATATTTAAAATGCAATTTATTCTTGTGATGCAAAGCTGATTTTTCAGCATCATTACTCCATTCTTCAGTGTCATATGATCCTTCATAAATAATTCTGATATGCTGATTAGCAATTGTTTGAACTATAAATATTAAAAATGTCTTTACTGATATTTGTGTCCAATTTAATGTGTCATCCCTTAAAACTATTTATTTCTTTAAGAAAAAGTTAAATAAATGGCACAATTCAAACACAAGAAGGAACCTCAGACTCACATTCTTACATCAGCTCTATTAATTTATGCATACTGTGAAATTAATATGAAATTTGAATAGTCTCTTCTGTCACAGTATGATGGTAGATGAAAGTCTCTTGTGGTATTTCCTCTGTTATGAATGCTGGATGCCACATTTCAAAAATTGGGCAATCATCTGCTTGGACCCAATAACCTATCCAGCTTCCACAGCTCCACATGGTGGCTCATACTCACACAATGTGACTGTTGTTGAGCATCTGTGTCGGGGAACTGCAGTACTGAATCTGTGCCCTAACCAGCAGGAATTCAATTCCTGTGTTTGATCTGAATTTGGATTGGGTGTAGAATGCAGAACTAATTTGAATTTAAAGTAATATTATTTATATATATTAATAATTAGTATTCAAAATAAATGATGTTTAATTCATTAATGTTTTAAGCAGTATGTGTAAAGCACTCAATTAAAATCCCCTTGCACTTGCAATTTTTTTTTATTGTTAATTCATAGGTTTTACTTGGAATTATTATTACTATTTTTTTTTTTTTACAATAAAATTACATAAAATGCACTAATCACTAAATCACTTAAAAGGTATATCAATAATACAGTTAATCGGTTCTCCCTATAAAGCCTGTATCCTACTGTATCATAGTTGTAGCACAAATATCTTGATCAAAATGTTATTAAAAAAAAAACTGTAGTGTATGATCCACGTCTGATTGATTGTTTATACTTTTTAGCAAGTAAAAGGCCTTTAGTGCCATTGTTCAAATTTCCCGCTTCAGGTTGTGGTGTTTGATGAACATTTCATTGTTCATCTCTTAATCATCATATTACACTGTATTGTGTTTTGCACCTCACAATAAAAACTACAGAGTTTTGGTCATAAAACTAAGCATTTAAATTTAAACTTACAAAGATATATTGTTTTTAATGTAGCATTTTACACTGTTTTTCTGTTTTGGTTCAGACATTTTTTACAGTATGTGTACATTTGATAGAATTTGTTGCAGTTACATTATTAAGACCAAAGAGTTTCTCAGTCTATATTATATTCAGTACAATAAAGGCATTCACCCCCTTTTCACCAGTACTGATGTTGACATTACTGTAGGTTGAGGAGCGGTTGTGACCAACTGTTGTGTGGCTGTAATGAATTTCTTTGAAAAGTAATTCAGTAAATTTAATGTCGGTCCAATTGAAATTCCAATAGCTATTAGCTTTGGGCTATTCAATTTACATTCCTACTAGCCACTTCTTCACTTATGACTATTGTCCATGACTATAAAAGAGTATTCCCACTGTCTGCATATCCTCATATTCTTTGTTTGCCCGATTACAATGGACAACATCTCTTATCTGCTGCCGTAGTACCTCTCCTATTTTAAGACATACAATATTTCTTTATGTAATATCACAATTGTTCTCCAAAAAAAAAAAAAAATAGGATTTGCTGAGGAAGGAAAAAACAGCCATTCCTCTATTTTTCAGGCAGCAGATGGGAAGAGCACCCTTTTTTTCCCTGCATAAAAGCATAAAATAATAATAGATTTGACTATGTGCATATATTATGGTGCCAATTATTTATTTAATTCTGGTACTCTGGTATAAAGGTCAAATACACGGTTCTGTGTAGTTTCTACTTGGTTTATAAAATGTATTCTTCTTTTTCCACTAAATGTAAAACAAGCTCTAAAGGCAAATCTATACTGAACCAAATCTGCTAATGTGGTGTTTGTTTATCATCAGGAGTTGATAGATTGATGCTGTATCATTTAGAACCACTTGAGGGTGCAAAGTCATTTACTTAATTCACACAGTCCATCTAAATATTTCATACTTCAATCTGTTATTAATGCGTTATGTGTGCATCACTGAAGTGCTAACAGGACATATTTTAAGAGGAGGCAGCAGTTTTTATCTTTATTCACCAGCAGTGACATGCTAGTAAGAGACATGCTATTTACCCACATAATGGTGTAGCTATGACATCTACCAGAAGGGTACTAACTGTTTAACAGAACTAGTCAAGTCTACTCTGAAAAATATCTGCTGACATACAGTACATAGATAGTAGAACGTGTTCAGTTTGAATTTGGCACAGGATGTCCGGCCACCATGGACTGCAGCCATACACTCAGACTCTTCTCAACAAATGCACAATAAGAAGCCTAAACATCTTGATGAAAAGTACGCCAATGTGAGGCAGCCAACTCATTTCAATTAGACTCAGTAGTTGTGGTTGTAGCTCACTGCACTGCACTGGGGAGCAAGGGCTGTTTTCCATTCAGGAAGAGCAGCTGTCTCACTGCATCAGCGTGTGTGAGAGGGGCTGGTGCTAGTTCACAATACACACAATCTCTAAAGAGGCTTTAGTCACATTTAATACCAACACGACCGTGTGTAACAGAGACACATGTGAAATCAGGATGGAAAGATGTGGTCTGGTCCCACATGCTGCAGCAAACGCCATCCACTCCTTGGTAATGTCAGTTAAATCTGCACCTTTGTGTTTCTGTTCAATTACTGAGTATTCTTTTGAGAGATTTTCCAGCATGTGTAATCTTACAAAAATACTTTGGTTCTACCATGGTATGATGTAGGGTTATGTGGTAAATGCACCATTCAGAATTAAATTGCCTTTTAAATGTCAATTCAGGTCCTGAATTTCAATTAGGGTACAAAAAGGATGCAGAATTGTAAATCAAGGAAGGTTTTGTGTGTGAGTGTGTGTGTGTGTGAATAGAACGGTTGGGAAAGAGTAGAGTATTATAATATAATATAATATAATATAATATAATATTAATTTAAATATTATATTATATTATATTATATTATATTATATTATATTATATTATATTATATTATATTATATTATATTATATTATATTATATTATATTATATTATATTATATTATATTATATTATATTATATTATATTATATTATATTATATTATATTATATTATATTATATTAATTTGGTGCTCCTGAGGAAACTATGTTGCTGTTGGAAGAGGTGTCATTGAGGCCAGTAGGGGGTGCTCACCCTGTGGTCTGTGTGGGTAATAGCACCCCAGTAAAGTGATGGGGGAAAAAATACTGTCAAAAAGCACCATCCTTCGGATCAGATGAAATGTTAAACTGAGGTCCTGACTCCTGACTCTCTGTGGTCATTAAAAAATCCCAGGCCAAATTTTCCCATTGCCATCTGACCATTATGGTCTCCTAATCATCCCCATATACTGAATGGCTTCATCACTCTGTCTTCTCGCCAATAAGCTGCTGTGTGCTGGGCCCACTAGGGTGGATGCTGCACACTGGTGGTGGATGAGGAGATCCCTGCTTACAATGTAAAGCTCTTAGAAAAGCAGACTAATATAAATATAATGAATTATGATTATTATTATTAACATCATAGCAATCTCTAATTTGCTATTATTCATCCCACCAAGGACCATGTTTTCCATTGCCTTCCTCCAGGTCAGTTTTCCGTCTGAACGGCCATACAAATACAGACAGACTTTCCACAGGGTGGCAACCTGTGATTTCCACAGAACACCAAATGCCATGCTAATTATCTGTGCCACTGTGACTTCCTGGACTAGAAGCACGTTCACAGTCAGCCCAGTGTGGGACAGACATGGACAAACCATCCACCCACTCACACAGTCACTTAGAGCAGACAATCCTATTAAAAACAAACAGTCCAGACACACAGCTTTATATGCAGCATATTAACGGCCTGTGCGACGCTTCCTATGATGTGCCATTCTCCCTCTGCCGCAGTGCATGTGGACATAAACAGCCTGCTTGTTCTGCTACATTAATCCTCAACTGTGTGTGCCAAACCAAATCTGATAACAACTTATCCCTCTGTCCCCGTCTGTTCATATTTTTGTTCCTATTGAGCAAAACCTATTTCTATTAGGCAGAGTCTTCAGCCACTTGAGCAGAATCACCCCATGCATCAGAGCCGTGCTGGGTTTGAAGTGCCATACTTCACGAAGAAATGCTATGGCTCTGTTCCTAAACCGAGTGAGGTGCACCGCTGCCTACATGGGCAGCTGTCCTAGGCTATAATGCAGCATCCTGACAGTAATGAAAGCCATGCATTTTGGTGACATCTGCAATAGATTCAAAACTCTATGTAGCACTAGCATGCTGCTAAGCTAAAACTGAAGTACTCTGAAGAACATAAATATATTGTGATGCAATGTATTTTTTTATTGTTATTCATTTGTATCCGTATACTGGATATAAAGTACAGTTCAAAAGTTTGGGATCAGTATTTATTTTAAGGAAAAAACTTTTTGAAAGAAGTTTCTGATGCTGCATTTATTTTAGTAAAAAATAGAGTAAAACTTTAATATTGAGAAATATCAAGAAAAAAATTGATCATAGTTTTCTGTTTGAATTTATATAAAATGTATTCCTATGATAGTAAATCTGAATTTTCACCATCATTATTTCAGTTGTCAGTGTCACATGATCCATTCTAATCCATTCTAATATGATGATTTGCTGCTTAAAAAAAAAAAAAAACTTTTCTTATTATCAATGTTAAAAACAGCTGTGCTGTTTAAAATAATTTAAAAAAAAATTTATACTTTTTCAGGATTATTTGATGAAACTTCAAAAGCATTTATTTTAAATAAAATAATTTTGTTACTTTACAAATGTTTTGTAACTTTTTTAATTTGTCCTTGCCTAATAAATGTATTAATTTATTAAAATATCCCAATATCAAGAAATCACAATATTAATCAATTTTCATCCATTATGATGTTATGATGCCTAAATTCATTTGTAGCATTTAAAATTAGCAATTGTTGTTGTTTTTACAAAATAGTTTCTAATTTTAATATCTGCCAAAGCATCAAAGTAATTAAAGGTTTATAGATATAGAATTTTGATATCAGTGCATCGACGGTATCAGTATAAGCATGTACTTCTCAGTTCTTCTGAGTAATGCATGACTTACAAATAGATTTATAATAATTTCTCTTGCTTTGTCTGCGATCTTGGATTAATCTTCACTGAGACTGCCATCTCCACAAAGTATTCATGCAATACTGCTCGAGAAGACAGGATCTTGCCAAACTGTCTATAAAAACAATCAATAATCTGACTAATTGATGATGCTTTAGTTTCATAGATTGTTTCATAAATCTCATTTGTCTTCAGGTTATCACGTGTTTGAAGAATGCACAGTTCGGAAGCAGATAAAACAGAAAATGATCACAAAAAAAAAAGGCTTTAGTCCTTTAGTTTTCTTTGTGAGGCTGTGTTGGTACATGCATACATGACTACAAAGACGAATCAAATCTAACAGGCTGAATGGCATGATGTACTTCTGGAAAAATAAAAAACAAGGTGACATCAAACAAAAAGTTCTAATAGGTTGTTGTAAAAAAGAGTGAATTGAGTGACGTGCCTATAAAATATTAGTATGAGGTACTGGAGAAGGCTTTAATATCTCATCTTCCTTTAATTTGGAGGGCCATTTTGATGGATTGAATGACTAATGAGGACTGAGATCTCACCTTGAAGCTGATGTCCCCTTTCTTGCAGCACAGGCAGGCTAGCATGAGGAAGACAAATGTGAAGAGGCCGGAGAAGGAGACAGCCACCACTGCCAGAGAGGATGGCCATGACAGCTCACTCAGCGGGGAGCCACCTGGGGAGCACAAACAGGCATTTAGTATCAAACTCTGCTAATAGAGTAAATGACTGTTTAAAGGTGAAGTGTGTCGATTATGTGCCTTTAGCACACAAACAGATCCAAATTTTAAAAAATTCAAGTGCTTTACAAATTTTACATTTGTTAATTATAGGATACATTTTCCCATTTATGCCTAAAATTTTAGACTTTTTCTTTAACATCTGAATGACATCAGAATTGACTTGAGTTGAACCATTACATTTAAGTTAATCCACAGGAAATCTGAAAATTTGTCAACGTCATAAATAAAAACATTAAAACAGCACATAAAAAAAAAAACTGACAACAATTGCAGTGAATAACGCAGGTAAATGTTTCATAACATACAAAGTAAATTCAGGAAATGTGAGGGTTTGCAAAGGAACTGTATATTAATTAATATTGTTGAAAATATAGTTAAAGTATATTGATAAAGTATATTATTTCTCGTGTGGCATTAAAAACCTTGGCAAAAAAAAAAAAAGATATTTTGCAGAATGCCCATGCTGCTCATTATCATGCTGAAATGGATGTGTTACACTGCCAAACTCCAAAACTGACAAAAAGCACCACAAAGGTACCATAAAAGTTAGTCAATAATACAACTTGTGTCCTGTATCACAAGTCTTCTAAAGTCATACAATAGAGAGCTGCAGTGATGGCATATTTTGTGGGCCAATCCAGAATTTAGCTTGACAACAGGATTTTCATTAGCTTTTAGATTAATGTAGAAAAAAAAGCTCTGTGACCAACAAACATCTATGAATCTTCAGTGTTCATTCAAATAATCTTCATAAATAAAAACAACTTTTATTAATTTTACTAAATACAATCGTCCAAAGTAAAAATTTAAGTTAAATAAAGTTAGGTTATAAGCGAGCTACACCACGGTCACATGACTTCAGCGTAACTAACGCTAAGCTTCAGACTAATCTTGCGATCTTTATTTATACTCAAAGTTTGATTTAAAATAGTTTGACAAGAACGTGAAAATATAGCACGAATTATGTGATAAAATATGAAAATATTTGAGCTTGTGTTAATCAATGACCTTATTTCAGACATTTCAAAAAATAAAAATAAATGCTAAATCATTACAAGGTTTTAAAACTCATTCATGAAGCACTCTAGTTTTAGGTGAGAAAAAAAAAACGTGAAATTGAAATTGAAAATATCATTCATGAACATAATAATCAACCTGAAGAACGGGGGAGCACATAAACCTATGAGCTTGGTTCATGAATAGGAATTACAGTGACATGTACCAACTAGTCCTACCTTACAGAGCAGAGATTGGTAAAATGGCACCAGATAATGATTATCTCCCAAAAATTTAGGGCCTGAAATTTGAAATGTCCCTCGATGTAAAATAGTGTCTGTTTAAACATACCTCCCAGCTGCCCAGTTTGATTGTTTAGTGTGCAAATGAAGGAGAAGCGATGAGACGCAGGCCAAAAGCATTTAGGCCTTTTCACACTCTGTCATTACAAGGACACGGCAGGGGCAGGTGTCACATTTTGGACTACTGAGATTTAATCTTTAAGACTTTCACTGTAATCCCTCTGTCAGCAGGGGACACACAAAGACACGTTACACATGTGCTCTCTCTCAGGACATCTGCAACACTCTTCACCACAGTGGCCATGTGTCCTGAAATGGAGAAAGTGGCTTGTTTTACTGATAAGCTGACACATGTCACTGTGTTCCTCACATGACGTCTGTCGGGGTCATGTGGGCTGTAAGGCCAGTGCCTCGAAACAAAAATAGACATGGGGCGAAAGGTATAAACACAAATACAAGAAAACCAAACTCCGATGGACACTTTTCCGAAACCTAGTAAGATGTCCTGCTGTATACTACCTGCATAGGCAGCTGTCTTTTATGTCTTTTAGTTACACATGCATTGCTGTTTTAGAATTTTTAGAAGTTATTTAACAATCTTCAGATTGGGAGAACAACCATAACGCCATAATAAAGCTGTCTATGTAGGCATCTCAGTGGGTTTTGAAACAGAGGCATTGTGACCCAGGAGCAGCGGAGCATGTGTGTATACAGTACACAACACCACATACAGAGACGTAGTCAGCAACGTGTTAGGTTCACGAAAGCATTTCTCCCACCCACTCCTGCATCTCCATGGTAACAGGCTGACTGGCTGACCCGTCATGTTGTATTGCACTTCGCTTTTTGTCAAATCTCTCCTCAGCCCCCACCTCTCATAATGATGACACATTTCTGCTGATGCATTATCAGCTGCTCTTTCTATTTTCCTCTCCCTCTTTCATCAGCATTCTCACAGTGTCCTAAACACACACAGTTTGGTTCACCTGGGGTCTGTGATACAACATTTCCCTGTCGTTTTGAAATAAGAGAAGGATCTCGCATGTAGAACTAAGAGTTCAGAATTGCATGCTCATACTACTTGTGCAAAATGCAATATGCATAGTATATGTGTGCATAGACACAGCACCAAATAATTTAAACGATAACCATTAATTGGTATATTAATGAAGATACGGTGAATTCGCATTGCAGGAAATAAGCTCTGATCAACAAATAATTATAATTCTCAAACATGAAGTTCATCAAGACAATCTTCACAAAAGAACACAACTTTATTAATTTTGAAGCCTAATAACAATCGCCAGAAGTACAAAGCTAATATTAATGCAACTAATGTCATATTTATGGTGTTATTGCATTCATTCCTTGAGGTTTGAATGTTAAATGGGGTGTTTGGGAAAACCTGACCGATCATGCATACAATATGGTTTTATAACCAAAAAGTGGTATGTTAAAGAGATAGTTCACCCAAAAATGAAAATTCTGTCATCATTTATGCCTCATGTCATTCAAAACCCTTAAGAATTGTATTCATCTTTGAAACAAAAATGAAAACATTTTTAATGAGTCAACTATAACATTTCATAACTGATGAACTTAGCAACACTGACATTGTGACTGAACTAAACTGAATCAACACTGAACCAAATTAATTTGAATAATGATTCTTTTGTCTTCTGCTCTTCACAACACTACACTATCTATTATTGTATAAAGCGCTATGGAAATGCATGTGACGTCTTGACTTGAATCTGAGTAAATTACACACGTCACATGGATGACTTTTAAGATGTATTTATTTACTTTTGAAGCATCAAAATTTGGTGGAATGGACTTTTTCGTGGCGGGATAGTAATCCCCCCTTTTTATTATCTAATATGTGTTTCGAAGATAAACCAAAATCTTATGGGATTTAAATGACATGAGGGTTATGAGCATACATACTCCCAGAACATACTTTATTAACACTAGTGGAACACAAATTACTTTCACCTTTAAAGACGAGCAGACAACAACTGATAAAGTTGGAGTTGTGGCGTGTATAGAGAATAATAATGAGTGGATAGTTGAGGGTGAGATAATAGATGGAAGGAAGGAGGGGGCAGCAGTGGCCTGGGACATGAGACATCCTGTTCACTGCATCATAAAGCTGTGTGACTCAATCTTCTCACATTGGATTTCATTAGACAGGGTTCCCTCCGAACTTAATTCTCTTACTAGTTTATCTTCTTTTGTGGGTCTCGCTACTGAACCCAAAACACACTTTCTAGTCTGCTGTTTTCATTTAGGTTTCCCAAAAAAACGACTTCACAAAAAGAAAGGGGAAATGAACAGGAAACAGTATATATTAAACCAGCATTATTTTAAGACGTCTCCCTCCCACATTAAAAACCAAGAAACGCCACCTAAACGATCGATATGTACAATTACCAGGGTTGGTCTTGCAGCTTTAAACTAGAAACTTGGATGTTCAGCCATCTGGTGTTAGTTACTTAGACAAAAGTAATATTAGCAATACGTATAATTGTCTGTTGGCTGCCATCTATAAAGGCGGTTTTTGTGCATTAAAGGGGTCCAATTATGTTCTTTTAAAAAGTCTTGATTTTGTTTTGGTTGTGTACTAGAACAGGCTCTCATACTACTGTAAGTTGTTCGAAAAACACATTTTTCACATATTCTACATTATAACAACACCTCTCTCCCTAGTATGGCATGAACAGTGCCAGTCAGTGTGTGTTGTGCTTGGCAGCACTCGGCACTTGGTGGGAAATGTCATGCCCCTTACCATAGCTGCCTGCGAGCTTCAGTTTTAATATTGCTTAAAAATCAAATCAATTTGAGTGCGATTTTAACCCATGTTACTCAAAGAAATATATTGAAGGACTGGGCAGTACTGAAACACCAGCTGTTCGCCAATCACAAAGCATTGGGACAGCTAACCAATCACATCACATTTTTTTTTTCGGAAGGCGGGCCTTCATCAGACCCGGCTCTAATCGAGCTGCTTGTGCCAAGGCTGGGGAGAAAGGTATTGTAATAATGTAAAATATGTGAAAAAAAATTCGAACCATGAGAACATGTTGTAGTATACCCCCAAAACAAATTCAAGACATTGTATAAAAGCATAATAGGACTCTTTTAAAATGCAAGTTATTTTTGAGATGTCAAAGCTTCAGTGTAACATGATCCTTCAGAAATCATTCTAATATGGTGATTCCATGCTCAAGACATATTTCGTATTATTGTCAATGTTGAAAACTGTTGTGCTGCTTACATTTTTTTTTTTTGTGGTAAGCATAATTCATTGATACAGGATCCTTTGATGAATAGAAGGTTCAAAAGAACAGCATTCACTTAAAATACAATTTGTTTTTGTTACATTATAAATGTATTTACTGAGACTTTTGGTCAATTTAATGCACCCTTGCTGAAAACAAGTGTGTATATATATATATATATATATATATATAAAATCTGCTAGTTTATATCTCCCAATTGCAAAAGGGGAAAGCAACAACTAGGTGATTTTTGCATAGTTTCCTATATGTAAACACCACAACAATATTGCTATTACATGGCCACATTTTATCTTAGAAGAAAAAACAATGTTGAATTTTTAGGGTAAGAAGCGAAGCAGGAAAAGAGGAAATGAGCAAGTCAAGCTGATTTACTGAAACTGAGATTGAAGCAGCAAGTGATTTTAACTTACAGAGTACAAAACTGCAAATCAAAAACAGGAAGAAAAAAGTAGACTGTGATCCATTTTTCAGAACATTATCGAACAAGAGGTTAGCTGGTGAAGCAGGCAGAATATATTGAGTAAACAAGAATGAATATACTGTTTTACTTTACAATAAAATGCACCACTGGGACTTTTTTAAATCCTGCCTTTTTAAGTACACCACTGTTGGCACTCTTCAAACAGCTCTTTTGCATGTCTTTGGTACACTCTGCCTCTCTGCAGATAAATGTTTAAAAAGAAACCTTGAAAAAACCTTGAAATTCAGTAATAGGTGTTGTCCAAAAGACATATGACTCCCCACAGACCTTCAGGCATGGATATTCATTCCAAAACTCATCAGACAGGAGGCCTTTGGGGCGAGAGCTGGGCTTTATGAAGCTGTGGCACAACATTGTTGGGGCATCAATAAGTCATCACCTCATCCTCTGCTAGGAGTGGACACTGCGAGAGAGTGAATTTTAACAATCCCGCTGATGACTGATAGGAAGAAAGCACAGAAGGAAGGGAGGGCCACCTGTGTCCCTATTTTTAGCCTCCATCTTTCTTCCCGTTTTTCCCATGTACACGCACTCTTTCTCCTCCTGTCTCAGCACAGCCTAAGTTTCCAGCTGAGCTGTTCGTTCCCTCCTGTTTGTGCACTTTAAAGGCACGCATTCAAACCCACAATGCCTTCACATCTGTGACCAGCTGTGACAGCTTTGCAGACTTCGTGTTGTGCCAATCTTGACACTACTGAAAAGAAAATCCAGGTAGTGAGGGTTGCATTCTTGTTATTTATATACTATTATAGTGTTTATGAATCTTTTGAATTGGGTAAGGTTAGGGTTAAGTTTTTTTTATAGTAGTTTGACTTTAGCTAAACTCAGTTTTAGCTTTATTTTTTGTAATTTTAGTACTTCTACTTAAAGTTTCTTTTCTACTTAAACATTTTTTTAGATTTAATTTTTTTTAACTGTTTTTTAAATTATTATTTAATAATTAATTTTATTCTATTTCATCTTTATTTCAATTAATAAAAACAATTTTTAATAGTTTTTGTTAATCACAAAAAAAACTACAAAACAGTTTCAGACAGGAAACATTATTCTTTAGACAATGTTGCTTGGGGTCATCTGCACATGCAGCACATTCTTCCCCTCTCTCGCACTGAAAAACAAGATCCAGCTCCATTTGCTTCGGTGGATAAGCCTGTATCACTGGGAATAAGAGAAAAAACGATAAGCACTGGAACGCCAGTGGAGGTACTCGTTCTACTCCACAACAGTATTGACCTTTACACACTGATGTAGAGCAGAGTGCACCAGACTCTAGCTGAGACAACAGGAAAACAGGACCAGTGACATTTAGGGAAGAATATTGGGCCTAGTATGGGGTGGGATGGGGGGAGTGATTCACATTTGTCCCAGTTTGGCCTTCTTGGAATTTAAGGAACACCAAGAGGAAAAAGCCTAACTCGGTTACAAAACATAATGAACTGCCTACACCGAATTTAAAATGAATTATTTTAGTTTTTTGTGCTGTTCTTTATTTATTTTTACAACATAGAATAAACCCTAAATGACCTCATCTGCTCACATGATGCTGGTGAACTGCAGAGCTGGTGCAAACATATCCACATAGCTATTATTAGATGCTTTCATAACTGCTGCTTTCTCACCAATCTCATTTTTGTTTTCTAAATATCTAAACGTCACTCTCAGCAGTGTGAATGGTGTCTGGATGTTCGTTAACAGTGTATTGCTGCAAGGGTAGTTCCAACTTAAAAAATAAATAAACATTAATAATAAATTTAATTCTAAGAAAATAATGGAAAATAACTTTGCTGTGAGTATAGTGGGCCACTGAATCACGTTTAGACTACTGAACATTATAAATAGGCATTTGCAAATTCTGCAGTTCACTTAACAGCCACCGGTGTCGCTAATAAAAATGGTTTCTGAATTCTACATACAGCCTCTTTAAAGGGATGGTTCACTTTGAAATTAAATTTTGATAAGTTTTAACTTACCTCAAGGGCATCCAAGATGTAGGTTTCTTTGTTTCCGCAGTATTTCCCATTTTGATATTTTTAGGTCAAACCGTTCTTGTCTGTGACGGTGAGACGTTCATGTGTGAGAGATCACTTCCGACGCTTTCCACGCTTGCGCGTCACATCAGGAAGCACTCGCGCACTCAGATCAGTTGGACGTGGCTGTGTACAAGAGGTAAAAACGATATGAATACTGTTCGTTTTCTTACACAAATCGCTCGTTTCGTGTCTTAGGTCATCAATGTGCACGATGGGACGATGGGAAATTGTTTAATTTGGACTCCTCTGTGCATGCTCTTTGAGGTGGTGACCATAGACCTCCATTATGTGAGTCACAGACAAGAACGGTTTGACCTAAAAATATCAAAATGGGAAATACTACAGAAACAAAGAAACCTACATCTTGGATGTCCTTGAGGTAAGCTAAAACATACCAAAATTTTATTTGAAAGGGAACTATCCCTTTAACATGAAAATAATCAATCTGCTTCTTGGAAACAGCCAGAATTGTAATACTGGTGAAAATTAACTTAAACGGGGTCATATGATGAAATTTCGATTTTTAAATTAAATTAAATTTAAAAATTAAATTTATGCATTTAGCAGACGCTTTTATCCAAAGCGACTTACAGTGCATTCAGGCTATCAATTTTTACCTACCATGTGTTCCCGGGGAATCGAACCCCCAACCTTGCGCTTGCTTGCTTGCTAACGCAATGCTCTACCAGTTGAGCTACAGGAACAATAAATTTTACTTTATCTTTGGAGTGTTACAAGGTCTTGGTGCATAAAGTAGATCTGTAAACTAAAGTCTCAAATCCAAATTCTTTATAAAAGTTAAGACTCATCCACACCCCCCAAAATATGCGCCCAGATCTCTACGTCACTGTGTGGGAAGATTTGCACAACGCCGCACAGATGTCCACGCAAAGAAAGAAGGCGTACCTTTTATTCTCGTTGTAGTATTGTTGTTGCCGCCGCCACTATGTCGTGTAGACACTGTGTGTTTCACTATGAAAGTGAAACTACTTTGTTTGGCCTTCCAAAAGAGAACGATATTCACTTCATCATGCCTGGGGCTGATCCGTACTGGTCGCTGAGGAAATGCATCAACTTTGCACTCTGGATTGCCAGATCGGCTTTCACCGTGGACGAAACGGAGTCCAGCCCGGGGTCGTTACATGTGATTGCCACAAGCCCAATGGACGCTCCTTAGTAGAATCCGCCAGCCGCGCCATTCTCAAGCCGTCCGCTTCTACTCACTCAAGCTGGCCTCCGCTTACTCTAGGTCGCGGCTTACTCTAGGCCTCCAGCCTCTGCTCACTCAAGGACGTGGTGTGTAATGAAGGCCAAACTACTTAGTTTGGCCTTCCAAAAGAGGACACAACTAGAAATCATGTTTATAATGGGTTTTATGTCTCGTCGCTCCGGCCGGACAGGGCATTACAATATGTTAAGGGGCGTAACATTTCCGTCACACACTTGAGGTATTCTGGCAATCACAACGCACTGGATAGCTGGCCAATCAGAGCACACCTAGCTTTTCAGACAGTTGAGCCTTGTAAAAATCGATGCATTTCAGAAGGCAGGGAGAAACAATAATGTACAGTATGTGGAAAATAACATGTTTTTTTAAACTTAAACCACATAAACATTCAATTGCACCAAATAATGTTATTTTTAGCAGAATCATATGACCCCTTTAATTTTAATACACTTTTAGATGTGCTTTGCTTTCATTTATTTCTCATGGAGTTAGCTTTGCAATTAGCTAATTACAAGCTCTAGTGGAAACAATTGTGAGATGAGTTTCCAATGCAGTGCTATTTGTATGATTCTGTAATATGCATGAAGTATTATGCTCCACTCCATTTAACACATTTAATCATATTTGCACAGATGTCTCACCACAATCATTGCAGAACATATGAAAACTGTCCAGATTTCAGGAGAGAGCCTTATCACAGCTTATGCAGAAATACACACAAAAACAAGAGTAAACAAGAAAAAAGAAAAACATTAATTTCATTAAACAGTCAGTGTGGAAAAGTGATGTGGAAAAGTCATTGGAAAAGTGATGTGGTTTTTTCAATGCCCTAGAGAAGAATTGATGCTGACAGCTGCCTTCTTTCAACCATTGAGTGAGTGAGATGACAAAACTCACAGAGAGAGGGAGAGAGCTATATATTGCCAAATTACTGGGTGTTAAAGCGCCTGAGAGAATGAAGACATTGAACCACACAGTGATCCGATGAAGGAATGTTTCTTGGTGAAGGTTAAATGAGGGTGGAGGGTAAACAGCAAGTGGCTCTTTCACTGAATGTAAAGCATTGAACCACTAGTTCAGCACAGATGGCAACCCATAGTTCTCGTAACCACAGTAATCAACGAGGCTTGACGGGAGATGGGGAGCAAGCAATCTTAAATGCTCCATCTCAGAAGCTTTACTTCTGGAGCTGTTTACATCTACTGGTTGTGAATAAATTCTTGTAAACACACCAGTCATTGAAAGGATATAATGAATACTATGGAAGTAAATGGCTACCATCAACTCTGTGGTTACAAACATTCTTCAGAATATCTTCTTTTGCACTCAGCAGAAGAAAGAAACTCGACTGATTTCAATAGAATTTGGCATTATCATGATGAGGTATGTTATTAAGCTAACAGCACAATACAAAAGTCCCTTTTAAGGAAAATCTGTTCACTCTGTGGCCATTTGAAAATAGTTAGACTAAATATTTTTATCAATAATTTTTTGGAATTGAATTAATTGTAAAAATATGGAAATATATAATTTTTTTCTTTTTGGGTGTATTTTCTTCACTTAGTTCACTGAATTGCATTATCTTCTGCATGAATGATTAATGTCACACTGCTTTACAATTTGGTAAAGGAAAATGTATTATTTCGTTTGAAACTGACTTTGTGTCGGCAATGCATTTACAGTATGATGCCTTTAAATGCTGTCTATGTTCTAGCTCACTAGGTTTTGGAATAGATCCTTTGACCAGAGCCCTAGCTTTGTTAGGTTGACTTCATCCCTAGATAATTCATAATTAATTACTCAAAGTCATTTAGTTTTAGTGCAGGGTATCTTTGCATTGCTGCTCATTTCATGACCCCACAGAAACACTTATGAGAACACTAATGTGTTTCACTAAAGTGTGTGTGTGTGTGTGTGTGTGTGTGTGTGTGTGTGTGTGTGTGTGTGTGTGTGTGTGTGTGTGTGTGTGTGTGTGTGTGTGTGTGTGTGTGTGTGTGTGTGTGTGTGTGTGGAAGGAATTCAGGAAGAAGAATGTGTTTTTTTTTGTAACCATTCCCTCTCAGTAACAACATGTCTGACACAGATAAGAGAACAACATCCAAAGACAACACACACGCACGCACACACACACACACACACACACACACATAATAACTAGCAAATTTAAATGCCAATGAATATACTTAAGCTACATGCCATCAGAAAATGTTGAAATACAAACATATTTTTTTTTTCTAAAAACCTAAAGATCATACGAACATCATACAATGAAACCCTCACCACAGATATGACTATCTAGCATTAAATTAGAACATAATGCCTCTTCCTCTCAGCCTCAAGATCTCTCTCATCAAAAGAAAGACACGCTTTCCTGTGTAGTTTACACGCTTTCCTGTGTAGTTCCTTATTTTGACTAATGACAGTTCTTCTCTAATGCACAACATGCATATATGCTCAGTGGACACTACAAGACTAAAGCTTGAATTGACTAAAAGGCATATTCTGTTTCTTTCAAAGTAATTTACCTTAATTAACCTTGACTGTTATTAAATGCTACACCTACACTGTACCTGATCATACAGTAGGTGTTTCACTTGTTCTTGTTCTGAATGGTCTTCATAAATCTCCCCACATTCTCTCAAAGACCTCAATACACTGCAGTTTTCTTCCAGGCTGCCTCACACGGCATGCAGCATTCACGGCATTCATCCAGACGAGGTCAGGATGAGGTTGTGCAATAAACACTGCATGAATTCTCCTGAGGCAGTCGAGTGAATTCGACTATATAAGTATGTGTTAGGGAAGGGAGAGATAGCAGTCTGTACAAAAACTCATCTTCTTGTTAAGACAGACAGGGTTAAAAACTATATCCAAATGCAATGCACTGGGAATATTGCTCTCTTGTTTTATAATGGAAATTACTTAGTGGACTAAGACTAATCTTACCAGAAATTAACTTTGAGAATGTTGTCTGGGCTGGATTAAAGTATTGTGGTGTCTCTGATGCTCCGCTCCAAGTATTGTTGTTTGAATAGTGCTTTAGAGGCTTGTGTTACTTGGCTTAAAGTTTGATTTATGAAATCTGTCCAGCACTGTCAGGAAACAATATCTGCATTAGCCAGAAGGACAGCAAAGGCAGCATGGTTTCTTCCTGAACAACTGCCTAAGAGTCCTATCTATGTTTTTCTCCAGAAAATCTCAAATTTCTACTGCACATGAACTCCATAAAGTTTCAAAAAACAGATTTATGACCTGATATCATAGAAGATCTTCAAAAGATGCTGTTGAAGAATCTTTTTAAGTTCTGTGTTTCTGTAGATATCCATCTAAGTGCCGGTGCTTAAAAAAAATGCAAGTAGATCTCTAGCCCAAAGAAACTACAGATGCACTGATATAAAATAATTTATTTATAATTAATACTGCAATATTTAATTTAAAAAAAAATTGAATGGTCCATTTAGATTTTTAGCGACAAACCATTTTTTAAAAGTGTGGAAAGAAATAGTTCATACTTTAGGCACTGGTTGTAAATCTTGTGATGTTATGGTTCTGAAGAGGCCTGAAATATGGCTTTGAGCTGTTGAATTGCATTCTGTTGACTTTCTGAACTTCAGCAATTCACCATGATTTTCAATTAAATCTTGAATTCAGACACGCCCCTGTCCATGGTGCTGATTCTAAGCACAGGTACAAAGGCCAGTCACCTTCAGTCACCATGTTAATAAAGTCCTTCATAGGTATTTCATCAGCAAAACAACAGAAGTTGTAGACTGTCGTCTAAACAGTGTGCTTAAACAGCATTGATATGTAGACAAAAGCTGCATGTTCTTAACAGAGAACACTCAAACCTAAATATCATCAGACAAAGAAAACTAAAAATACAGAAGAAATCCACAGCATTCATTTCCAAACAGCATCCGTCTTAAAAATAACCATTCTGATTGAATGAGCAGTGGCTTGACTGCTTCGGCTAAACATTCTACAGTATATTAAAACACTTGCATATGTGAGTCGCTTTGCAACCACTAACAGTCAACAGTTAAACTAAAGAACTGCATTACATGCCAGAATACATGATTTTTATTAATACAAATAATAATTTAAATATTTATTTGACATTAGTTTCATATTGCCTGTGATAATTGCAAACTGTCTGTCTTAATAGGCTTGCTAAAACAAAAATCACTCTTAGGCCATCCAAGAACAGATTTGGATGAATTTAGGATTACATCACTTGCTCACCAATGGATCCTCAGCAGTGAATGGATGCTGTGAGAATTAGAGTCTAAAGAGCTGATAAAAACATCACAATAATTTACATGTAATCTACATGACTCCAGTACGTCCATCAATTAACATCTTACGAAGCAAAAAGCTGTGTGTTTCCAGTAAACAAATCTATCATTAAGGCATAACTTCAAACTGTCGCTTTCTGCTGAAATGAAGCGACATGACATTCAGCCAAGTATGGTGACCCATACTCAGAATTCATGCTCTGCATTTAACCCATCCGAAGTGCACACACACAGAGCAGTGAACACACACTGTGAACACACACCCGGAGCAGTGGGCAGCCATTTATGCTGCGGCGCCCGGGGAGCAGTTGGGGGTTTGATGCCTTGCTCAAGGGCACCTAAGTTGTGGTATTGAGAGTGGAGAGAGCACTGTACATGCACTCCCCCCACCCACAATTCCTGCCGGCCCGAGACTCAAACTCACAACCCTTCGATTGTGAGTCCGACTCTCTAACCATTAGGCCACGACTTCCCCTTGCGAGTCAGTCCTCTATCCAAAATACTGTTTTCTTCATCGAAAAGTCAACTTGTCTGAATCAGGAGGGAAATATGCACTAAATACAAGCTAAAACAATCCAAAAAGTTCTAAACCAATATGTGGGTGGAGATTTTGATGTGACAGCACCACAGCAGATGGACTATTTCACTGGAGGAAGCATTATTATGGATTATAAACTCAACAGAAGTGATGGTCTAAAGTTAAAATGCTGTAATGTTCCTCTACAAACAAACAGTTTTTCACTTCACAAGGCATTAACTAATGGACTGGAGTTGTGTGGATTACTTGTGGATTATTGTTATGTTTTTCCAGCTGTTTGGACTCTCATTCTGAGGGTATCCATTCACTGCAGACGATCCATTGGTGAGCAAGGGCTGTGATGCTATATTTCTCCAGATCTGTTGCGATGAAGAAAGAAACTCGTCTACATCTTGAATGACCAGAGGTTGTGTAATCTTTGATTGTCAGGCACTTCAAGTGCTATTTGTCCTACCATTCAGGTATGAGAAGGGTCTTCCTTTGTCATCCATCTAAACAAAACTTCAAAACGAATTGGAATCTGAGAGTCTGGAATGAAACTAAATCCTCATAAACTTACAGAAAACTTTAGTAAACTGTCACAACCACAGTGAAGTATTGTGCAATCATCCTCTAACATTGTCTGAGGATTGTGTTGTTGTGACCAGGGAGCAGTAAAGCCCAATTCACAGACAGTTCCAGGTCAACCACGTCTATGATGCATGTGGCTTTATGGCACTCATGAATAGAGCCTGACCTTGAGAGCCAAGTATGCTAAATAACCATCAGAATGCAGCATGACTACAAATTCTGACAAAAGCAAGAAGTCTTGGGCTAACAGACCACTTTTGAATGCTTTGATGTGGTTCCTTCAGATATAGTCATCCATAAACTCAGCGCAACAACCTTAAACACAGGGATGGGTTAAGTGAGGAAAGTATAGGCCCTGGTTCTGATTTTGATCTTACATAACAATTATGGTTCTGTGATGCATTTTATTTTAAAATAAACACAATTTACTACAACAAACTCTAAGTGCCATATGTAACTGGGCTGATAATTGGACTGATTATATACTACCATTCAGAAGTAGTATTTTATGCTCACCAAAGCTGCATCTATTTGGAAAAACATGATATAAATAGAAAAACAATAACATGGTGAAATTTTACTGCAATTTAAAACACAAATCTTTTATTTAATTTAATTTATTTTTTTTTATGGAATTTATTCCTGCGGTCTCAAAGCTGAATTTTCAGCATCATTACTCCAGTCTTCAGTGTCACATGATCTTTCAGAAATCATTCTAATATGCTGATTTGCTGCTCGAGAAACATTTCTTATTATTATCCATGTTAAAAACATTTTTTTTTTTTGGTAAACCGTGATATTTTTTTCAAGGACTCTTTGATGAAAGTTCAAACAAAAAACATTTATTTGGAAAAAAAAATATCTGTAACATTGTAAATGTTACAAAACATTATAAAACAATCATTTTTGATCAATTGAATACATTCATGTTAAATTAAAGTGTTCATTTTTTTTAATGACTGACTCTAACCTGAATGGTAGTGTAAGTCTCACAAACTTTAATATATTTGATTAACATTTCTCAGGTCAAGTCAAGATGGCAAAGGTTAATGTCTTAATGGTCAAAGAACAAATCGCTTCAATTCAGTGAGGGAATGAATCATTACAGTGAATAAAACTAAGCCTAAAGATTAAATTTGGACCAATTATTTAAAATCTGCAAATAGCTAAATTGCAAATGAATCAGATAAGAGCCTGTTCCATCTTTTTAAGAAATTCCAGAGCACAATGATTTGTGTGTTCTGTTTTTTTTTTTTTTTTTTAAAGATGAAACTTTCTTATGAAACTTCGTTCTTATCTGATTCCAATCCCGACCCAATGCATTACTCTAATACAGTCCTAACCTTAAAACAGCACTTGACATTCAAACTGCTGTAATGTGATGAAGCAAAACTGCCCTGTGCCTTTATAATCCACGACTTTGCCTCGTCCTCTGGTATGTCCAAGATACTGAGAGTGGAAGACTGATTAGTCTCTTGTCACAAGCCACACCATCCATTGCCACTGAAACATTGAATCTCAATCCCATTACTTGGCCAGTGAGAGTAACAGACTGCTGCTGACTCCAGCCCGTTATGGGGCGTGTATATCACCAAGACAGCCTACAGTCACCCTAAATATGTCCTCATTAAATAAGAGGGAATCTTTACAGCCATAGCCAGTGCCCTTCCGGCACTACTATCATCTCAAACCAGGGTTGACTGTTGTGAATCAAATATGGAAACTCATATCCTCACTTCATTCTTATTCTTAAAAAATAAAGGTTCTTTACTGGCATCAATGGTTCCGTTAAGAACCTTTAACACTGCGCAAAAGATAATTTATAGTGGAAAAAGATCTTTAGATCATTTCACACTAACAAAAAAAAAATTCTTTTAAGAACTGTCCACTGAAAGGTTCTTTGAGAACCAAAAATGCTTCTTCAATGTGAAAAACCTCTTTTGGACCCTTTATTTTAAGAGTACTGAGCTGGATCTGATTAACTGTCATTCAACTCACTAGAAAGATGGGGGAAGTTCCTGAAGGGAAGTTCCCTTGGAAAGCAAGGAATGCAAGAGTGCAATTGAATTAAGCACAGGACAGTGCACTGGTCAAGGCATCTTTTCAGCCATAATTTCTTGGTCATGATTGGGAGTGTCCGTAGCCCTCATATTGCTCAATCTAATTACAGCTGTGGGCGTTACATAATAGTTCACGTCTTCCTAACCAGTGAGCCATTCAAACGCTGATCTGCATGTGAAAGTCATATCTAGAGTGCCTGGTAAAAACACAGACAGTGAAAACTAAGAGCGATCGAGAAGGAAGCTGACCCCCTCCACACATCAGATTCAGAGGCATCTGAACAGAAGCTGATTCATTAGTATGCTGCACCTCACCTCGGCCAGGGATGCTTTTGGCTTTGTTTACAGCACTACCTATTTCTTTCCTCACCTATGTCACCCAAATTCATGCCGCTCAGATTTCTAAGGTCTCAGCACACCCGCAGGTGCATCGTATGCTGTATATGTTTCTCTTAATGAACAGCGTAAGCCGCCTCCAGACATGCATCCTCTCTTACTGAGCTGCAGGGCATGCATGAAGAGCGAGACTGATGCCACAAGAGAGGGAGTGCATGTGAATCTCAGTGTCAAAGGTCGGCCTCCAACCACAAAGCACGGTCTGCCCTCACAGTTTCTGAGTGTGACACCACAGGCTGCTGACTTCTCGAGGAAGTAAACAGCAGTGCATAGATATGTCAAACACACAGACATTATGCAACGGAACTGCCTTGGGAACGCAGGACACACAAGAAGAGGAACACCACAGTTATGTCTGACTAATGCCAAGTCAGCTCTGTTTGACTGCAAATGTGCAAAACACACTCTCGCTCTGTAGTGCATAATGCATGCATGTGCAAGTGCACACACATGTAGGATGTCTTTTGATAAATGCATTATTTACAAGTAAATAAATATTTGATAATAAATGTATGCATTTATTTGCATCAAAATGTTTAAATGTAGGTTATTTGTTTAAAAATAGCTTGGAAAAAAATACTGAATAAAGCCATACAAAAATATGTACCACCTTCATTTAAACACATTATTAAGCATAAATAAATTAATAAATACATGTTTGCATTTATGTATTACTTGTATTAAACATTTTTAATCCAAAACTGTGGCTGTTTCAACATCATCTCATTAGTAGCATCTAGTCTACATCAGAGCATATTTATTGAATAATAAAAGGTTGCGGTTCAGAAAATGTCATGGTTTTACTCACCTGTGTCGAAATGCGAGCTGAAGGCAAAACTGGGATTAAATAAAACCGAGGACATGACCGCGACAAATACCGACGCTTTCATCCTCCTCATAAGGCTTCAGATTTACTGCAGGACACCGCGATTTTACATTAAATAAAGAAAAAAATATCGATTCATAAAAGAAAATTAGGTATGAGGTTGCTCCGATGCATCACGTCATTTCTGCCTCACTTCAGATGCGTCGGGTTATGAAACAGATGCTAGGAAACATTTCCGCTCGTTTAGAGCGTTTCAGTGTAAACAGCGCAGTGTGTCCTCGTCCATCAGGCGGTTTACTGAAGGCTCCTCGGGGCAGACCACCTATCAGCGCCGCGTTTTGTCCATGTGCAGGCTATGCACCAATATTTTTGTGTCTGGCAGTTGTCCACCAGTACCATTCCTGCAAATGTTTTGCTGTGCCTGCAGCTGTACCCTTCGACACGCAGTGTTTGATACTGAGAGCTCTGGGCAGTGTATTTCGGCTGGTGTGATGGAGTGTGTAGGGGAGGATTGTTAATGCTGCAGCTGTAGTGACAGACAGGAGAGAGCGTCACACAGCAGCACTATGAAGGGTTTGGTCGAGGCAAAAAAACTAAAAACCGCTCGGTGAATAAAAACTGAGCTGTCGGAGGTAAAGACTTTTTCTTGTCTGACAGAATGCCTACACTACAATATAGGTCTTCCCTGTTTAAAATAACAGCTTGAACCATCTTAATTAAACTGGTTAGCTGCTTTAAGATGGTCTCCGAGCCTGACCAACAGAAAGTGTCTGAAAGCCTTCTAAAACCACATATCAGCCCGGGAGATCAGGAAAACAGCAAGAAATGTCTTTGAGGATGTACTACCACCAAACCGTTTAATAAATGTTGGTAGAAAAAAAATATATAACCCCAAATGACACATATGCTCGGTAATTTTGGCAAACAAAATCCTTGGTGAAACAGATTTGTCAGACTCTCCAATGTGGATATGTGTTTATGCTTATTCAAAGGTTTCTGTTTAGAACATGTTTTTTTTTTCCGGTGTAGAGCAATGTAGCCAATCAGGGACAAATCAGTTGATTTCTTGAACACAATGGCCAATCCAAGGTGTTAATTAGAAACCTCTCATCGCTCAAAATGCCAGAGTTTTGTTCAGTGCTGAGTTAAGCTGGGCAAACACTGTGCTTTTCAACTGATTTTGAGCTGATTTCTGAGTTTTTCTGACAAATTTCAGCTTTGTTGTGCAGTGTAAAGGGGAGTAACGGAGTGTTACTCCCCTCTAAAAAACAGCTACCTTTACAAAAAAAAAACATCTACTTTTGACTTCAAAATTGTCCAGTCAGGCTGGGTTCTGGAACTCTGAATTCTCCCTTGAATGAAAAACTACTGGAAGGTCATGTTAGTCACCACCTAAGTGGAAATAACATCAAATGATTCTTTTATTGGAAGTTAGGGACAATCGATCTACACCGACTTTACAAGCTATATGTCCAACACTGAGCAATGTTCCAGTAGTTATTTTCAATTAAGAGGTGGGAGAATTCCAAGTTCCGAATTTTCTGGGACATAGCATGATGTGGCTTGAGAAAGGTAACCATTAGCATACCCATTCATCTCAAAACTTGGATGCTCCAATCTATTAAGTCTATAGCTTTATTCAAGCGACTGATCACTCTGGAAAATGAGATCCTGACAATGCTGATAAACAGGGGCTGAAGCTAACCAGCAAAAACATGACCCCAGGATATTTTCATACCCTTATTCATCTGTGAAAGGAAATAACAATACACTATGAGATTAATGATGTGAACTAATTGTTGGCCATTAAAAGCTTAAAGGATGTGTAGTGCATACAAAAATGTCTAGGGTCAAACAGTACCCCATCAGTACTTTTGGTGATCTGAATGTTTAAGTCCGGTGTAATTTGCTGCCGATTATCACTTTAGCTGTACAAAACATCCTATTTGTGTCTTAATAGTTTGGAAGTCTGGCACAATCACCGGAAATAGCTTACTTCTGCATTAAAAATATACCCAGATAATTCATTTTAAAGTAGTGTTTATTGGGATTTTTGACTTACCTGTGACTTTAGAAATAAAAAAACATTGCCTCAGCATTGTCTCTAAAGAACTGCATTTACTTCCATGCTGCATTCACTGAACTACTGGTTTGAAACAAATTATCTGAGCCTGTAATGATAAGGATGAAAACAAAATACATTGATTGTGAGAACTTTGTCAATCTTGCTCACAGCTAATGGAAACCACTGGTCTTCACTGTGCATATTAGTCTCTGCTCAAGTCAAGCTGTATTCCCCAACAGAACCATGTCAATTACGTTTTCATGTGGTTTTTACTTTATTATGTTTTAAATTGTTTAAATGTTTTTACTTTGAGAATTAAGCACAATCATCAACATTATTCTATTCACCTAAATTAGAGCAGATCCAACTGAACTATATAGATCATTTATTATGAATTTTTGTTTTTTTGCAATAATACTTAGAAATGATATGGCTATTGAGTAACTACATGACAGCTGGTAATATCATGATGAGCATGTCTTTTGGAAAACAACAACATAATGCAATTTACTTTCCAATCTCACTGATCTTTCTCACAAAAAGTTTGGACAAAAATGAATCTAAGTTGATAATGCATTTCAATTAACAAAAAATTGTGTATAGTGATCCTGTGGGAAACATATATTCTGTAACTTCTGCAGGTCAGAACTAAATAAAAAAATAAAGTCTTTAAACAAAATAAGAACACTTTACACTGAACATCCATCCAGTCACCCTCACCCTCTCCCTCCCCCTTCTACTCTTAATGCATCATGTTTACTTCTTGAGAATCAGTAAATATTTGCTTTTATAATAGTTGTGTTTGAGTCCCTTCTTGTCCTCAGTATGAAAATGTAACGAATAAAACCTTCATATTCATCCGGAAGAAGGAGGCGGGAACCGGCGGACAATCAAATAACATTTTAATACCAAAAATAAACACAAAACAGCGCACCAGCCCCTCACGGACGACTGGTGCGCTCAAATAAAAATCAACACACAACTAAAAGCCCAGGCTTGGTCCTCTCTCCTTGTTCCCACGGCCCTCGGCCCCGCCCCACTCGCCACAGAAAATATAAATATCAAAAGCATAGACTCACTGCTGGAAAGAGTGCATATACATGTAAATATGAAGAATATGCTAGAAAACAGAATATGCACAGCAAATGCATGAGTGTTTTTTGTTGTTATTGTTACTTGTAAGTGTTGAGTATGTTTTCTCGTGGTTTGATTATTTGTGTCCTTGGGGTTTTTTGGGGGGTGGGGCTGGGGTCTTGGTCTTGAATGGGTGTCCCTTATTTTGCCTAGCTGAAGGTGGCAACCCTGCATCTTGTAAGCGACTGCAGAAAAAGACGATTTGTATACATTTATATCCAAGTGTTTAAAAAGAGTATCAAAATATATGAGCACTATAATATTACAAATATATTTCTGACGAAAGGCTAAAAACACACCTGATGAGGGATTGAGAGCTTTTCGAATCTCCTACTCAATTGAACCAATGCTTTACTAAATGATTCAACCTTCAAAACCCCGCTGGCGACATCTGCTGGTCTAAACAACATAAATGCAACGACAACACAACCCACGCATCTACTGTTCAGTAACACAGTTTAGAAACCAATTGTATGTTTTCTTGTGAAAGTATAATCTATTAAAAGTATTCTACAAACCAATACCATTAAATATGAAGTGTATGTATAAGTTTTGTCATATGAGGGGTCATATGATGCAATTAACATTTTTCCTTTCTCTTTGGACCGTTACAAGCTCTTGGTGCTTAATGAAGATATGTTAAGTTGCAAAGACTAAAGTCTGAAATCCAAAGAGATATTCTTTATAAAAGTTAAGAGTCAACCACACACTCCTAAAACGGCTCAGTCAAACACACCCCCACGTCTATGTCATGATGTGGGAAGATTTGCATAATGCCGCCAAAATGTTTCAAGCAAAGAAAGAAGGCATAACTTTTATTCTCGCTGTAGTATTGTGTTGTTGCCACACCGTCATGTTATGGAAACGCTGTGTTTAATTGTGAAAGCGAAACTATTTTATTTGGCCTTCCAAAAGACGACACAACTAGAAATCAGTGGTTAAGTTGTATTTAGAACACTTTTTCAGAACAGTTCAACCCAAATATTCAGATGTGTGCAGCGCATTTTATGGAGGACTGTTTCCTGGTCTGCTGGCTATTCTGACTCACAGTCTATAAACACGTTTTTTATATTTAAAGAATTATCCACTGACATTTCAAACGTGAGTTTTGAGCAGTGTAAAGTAGGCTTGTTGTTTGTCATTTCTCCAATCTCAGATGCAAACATGGTCTTTTACACAATCCAAACTTTTACACAATCAAAAGACAAGCTTCTGACAAACAGCACTATCCTTCATATATGGTTATGGATTATAATTCCTGCAGTTCCAGATGTAATATAGACAGTTGTTACTTAACTGTAGATAGAAAGCTCTAGAGCAAGACTCACAGAGTGCTGATAAATCACACAGATATTAAAAGCAACCCGTCAAATTTACACACAAAACACAAGATGGCTCAACAGTCTAGAGAATCTGTTTAATGTGACACTGAATTACCTACGGGATGCTGATATTGTATAAGATACAGAGGATAAGAAATTTCCAAGGAAAGGACAATCCAGCAAAAGTTAGTTTGCTGGATTGTGGGCAACTGGAATGAGAAGCATGAAAGGGTAAAATACTATTATCAGCTTATAAAACACATCAACATTTGCAACAACAACAACAAAAGAAACATTATCCATTACTGTAATATATTTCCGTTTTCTGAGATAGACTGACTGCATTATTCAAGCCTGTTTCTCAAGTTACTATAAGAAAAAAAAAAAAAAAGGAATTATCACACATTAAGGAAAATATCAGTTGATCAATAACTACAAACGATCATTGGTATCAACCTAGAAGATTAAACAATAAAATTAACTATTTTGTCAGGAGAGTCGAAAATAAGACCAGTTCAAGAGATTTTTATTTTTAAGAATGTCAGCCATTTATTAGCAGTTGAATTTCTGTAGGAGGCGCTGTTGTCATGTGTGTGACTGAAATTAGGCGTGAATATATTTTGTAACTTTATTCATATAGATTACATTGAGTGTTGCCAAGACTGCGGTTTTCCCGCGGAATTGTGCTACTTTAACACTGTTATAATTTCATACAAGTAACCCTAATCCTAACCCTAACCATATAGTAAGTACATGTAGTTCATTAATATTACTCAGTAATTAAAAGGACTTTAAGGACACCTTAAAATAAAGTGTAACCAAAAAAATCTAGTGATTGTAAATACAGTTGTTGTTTACATCAGTAATTGTAAAAATTAATCCAACTTAATAAAATGGAGGATAAAAAAACAATAGTGTAGCCAATAGTGTTGCATAATATTTGTTTTGTGTATAGTGACAAGGGGCCTATATTTATTTAAACCAATTCACAAAGTGTTTGAGTTTTTTAAATTTTTGTTACATTGCTTCAGAAATAATAATAATAATAATAATAATAATAATAATAATAATACAGAAATAAGGAAATGTATTTTTTTTGTACTAAGTTTTGTTCAGATATTATTATAAGTAGACCATTTTCTTACCATACTCAAAAAAAATCCTTTGTAAAGGCAGGAATTGCCGTTTTAATTTGTATTGACTCACTCAAGGATCATTTCAAGTTCATTTTGATTCATTTTAAAGAACCTATTTCGACCGATTATGGCAGGTGTGAACATGATTGATAGATGGATAATTATTTTGGTGAGTTTGGACATTCTGGTATGAATGCTTCTCAGCTTTTTCATAGATGTAAGGAGCTTAAACCAGTTGTGGAATAAGTGAGAGGCGTCCTTCCTAATGGAGGTTGCCTTCTTCACACACCTTGTGATATGAAGGTCTTCAATGGCAGGTTGTTTTGCTCCAGTGATACATTGTGCCGTCTTCACTACCCACTGTAGAGCTTTCCTGTCAGATGCTGAGATGTTTCCATAGCAGATGATGATACAGCTGGTTAGTACACCCACAATAACACATCTTTAGAAACCAGTGAGGACGAAGAGGTTCATGCCAGCTCTTTTCAGCGCCCTTAGAAAATACAGGTGTTGTTAGTTTGTTTATTGTTTTTTTTTTGTTTTTTTTTTAATAAGTATGAGGTGTTCAAAGAGATGCGGAGTCCCAGGAATTTGTAGTTTTGTGTTCTCTCAACTTATGTGTCCTTGGTGGACGGTGAATGATGGTCAATGTGGAGCTTTGGTGCATCTGAAGTCAGCAATAATCTCTTTTATTTTGTTGCCATAAAGATTGTTGGAATAACACCAGACAATGAGTTGGTTCGCTTCATCTCTGTATGCTTTCTTTTCATCGTTGTTGATGAGCCCCATAACTGCGCTGTCATCTGCTGTCAACTTTACTATCACTTTGATGTTTTGCAATGCAGTCATTCATCAGCAGGATGTAAAACACTGGACTCAGTACACAGCCCTGTGGTACACCGGTGCTCAGTGTGATGGTTTGAGAGAATCAACAAGTCTGTTGCTAAGGAAGTCAAGTATCCTGTTGCACATTGATGACAGTTTTTCAAGTTACGTAAATTACAAGAAATATAGTGCTTGTAAGTTTTACAAGACTTTAAAAGTAACACAATCAGTAATGTTTTATACCAGAAATGTTCTTAAGTTTTGGCATTCACAATGGGAAGTTTCTGTGGGAAGTGTAGGCTTAATTTCCTCCTAAATTCTTATAAATCAACCAAAAGTATGCACACATACCCAATATAAGTGCTAGTCGCCAGGCACGTGCACACATAGACATGAAAAGGGGCTTGAGCACCTGCCCTTTTTATTCCTGGAGAGAAAGTGCCCTTTTTTCTGGGATGCTTTTTTTTTATTTTTGAAAAATAATATATATTTCTGTTTGCACACAGCTTCCCTGTCAAACAAATATATTTATTGAAATATAGTATCTAAATATCAGGTCAGGAGTTCTGAAGCGCTCCCTGTGAGGGAGCTGTGAGTCCATAGCAACGCTCTGTTTTTCATGGCAACGGTCTGTTATACTCCGCACAGCGGTCTGTTGGTTATAACCACAGTCTATGGTTATAACAGACCGCTTTCTACATTGGAATTCAACCAAGCCATGTAATAAAATAAGTTAATAAAATAAGCATATATCACCACCAGGTGATATGCTTTAGTTATTTTGTTTATCCTATTTACCTGCATTTCCCTGTCAATTAGATGCAAATGTGCGCATTTTAACTAGTTGACGCCTAATTTGCATGCAGAACGTCCCCAGTTATTGACTTACATCAAGGTCAAGGTCAAGGTCAAGTTTATTTCTATAGCACCTAAAAACAACATGAATGATGACCAAAGTGCTTCACAATCTCAACACAGATGCACATACAGTTAAAACATAGCATATCAAATACTTCAAACCAAAAACACATAAAAGATAAAAATAAAAATAAGGACTAAAGCCTAGTAACGACACAAAAAAGTGCAATTACATGATCATTTCAAAAATGCATACAGCTTTTAGACGCATTTTAATATGCTTGTGCAAAAAGGTACGTTTTAATCGATGTTTTAAACACTTTTAATGTAGGGGAAGCTCTAATTGATAGTGGAAGTGTATTCCATAGTTTTGGAGCGTAAACTGAGAAAGACCTATCACCCTTTGTTTTCAGACGGGTTTTTAGAACGTTTAATAATAACTTAGATGACGATCTAAGTGGTCTCTGAGGAGAATATGAACTTAAAAGTTCAGATATATAACTAGGGGCGAGTCCATTCAGAGCTTTAAACACATAAGTTAAAACCTTAAAATCAATTCTCTGTTTAACAGGGAGCCAATGAAGAGAGGCCTGGATAGGTGCAATATGTTCCCTCTTTTTTGTCCCAGTAAGGAACCGAGCTGCAGCGTTTTGGACAATCTGCAATCGTGAAATCGATGATTGACTAATTCCAGCATACAGTGCATTACAGTAATCGAGTCTTGTGGATATCAGAGCATGAATTACTATCTCTAAATCATTAAAAGTCAGAATATGCTTCAACTTACGAGAGACTTTAGTTGATAAAAGCTGGCCCTAACTACAGAATTTATTTGTTTGTCAAACTTCATCTCACAGTCAAAAATGACCCCTAGGTTTTTAACATAAGAGTTACTTTTTAACTGCGAATTGTTTAAAAAAGCACTGTATTTGTTAATTTGGGTTTTGGAGCCAAACAGGATAACCTCTGTTTTATTTTCATTTAATTGGAGAAAGTTCTTGTCCATCCATTCTCTAATATCCTTTAAACAAGCTAATAGGGAAGAAACAGATTAATTTCCAAAATCTAGTGGTAAATAGAGTTGAGTATCATCAGCATAGATGTGATAGTTGATTTTATGATGCTCAAAAATCAAGCGCAATGGAAGCATGTAAAGAGAGAAAAGAATTGGACCCAGGATGGAGCCCTGAGGCACCCCACAAGCTATTGGTACTGAGGAAGGACCAATTTCAACAGATAAGCTCCTATTTAAAAGATAAGACTCAAACCACTGCAATGCATTGTCACGAATGCCGACCTCATAATTTAATCTCTGCAACAGAATAGAATGGTCCACAGCGTCGAAAGCTGCGCTTAAGTCTAACAAAACAAGGACTGCACAGTTGCCAGAGTCAACTGAAATCAAAATATCGTTAGTCACTCTAAGTAAGGCAGATTCAGTACTGTGTTTAGCTTTGAAAGCAGACTGAAAAGGATCTGAGATGTTATTTACAGTTAAGTACAGAGTCAATTGATTTAAAACGACTTTTTCTAAAACTTTTAATAAAAAGGGGATTTTGAAATCGGCCTATAGTTATTGATTTCTAAAGAATCAAGGCTAGGTTTTTTTAACAAGGGGTGGATCACAGCATGTTTTAAACAAGATGGAACAGTGCTGCTATTCAAAGAGGCATTTATAATGGAAAGTACACTAGGTGAAACCACATCCAGTACCTCATTAAAAAGGACAGTGGGAATGGTGTCCAGAGAGCAAGTAGTTAATTTCATTTTAGAAATCAGAGCCGACAAATCGGAGTGTGATATAGTCTGAAAAGCAGACAGACTAGAGGAAGTCAGTAAATTATAACAACTTTCAGATGAAGATGGTAAAATCTGGGACCTAATGCCGGTTATCTTATCTATGAAGAAGCTACAAAACTTCTCACACAGATCAGCACTTGGAGCTAAACTGGATAAGATGGGAGGATTTAACACAGAATTTAATGTGGAAAATAAAGACTTTGGACAATGAGAATTTTTTTCAATCAAATTTGAAAAATAATTTGCCCTTGATCATTTAACGGCTTCCTGATATTGAGACAGACTAGCTTGCATAAGCTGATAGGAAATTTGCAGTTTATCCCGTTTCCATTTTCTTTCTGCCCTTCTACAATTTTTTCTTATAATTCTAATGTCTTAGCCAAGGTTGCTTATTTCGTTTTCTTTGTTTTACTTTTAGAGGAGCAACTTCATTCAACACCTCGGTACATGAAGCATTAAAATTTGCAACCAGATTCTCGACATCCATATCTTGAGCTGCCAAGTTTGTATGACCAGCTACTGAAGCTACAAACAAATCTTTAAAATTGGAAGCAGTAGCTGAGTTTAAGGAGCGTGCGAGAAAACTAGGTGGCTGGTATACAGAGCTGCAAGAAATAGGGAAATCACAGTCAAACACAACAAGCCAATGATCAGACAGACCAGTGTCACTTATGTAAATGTCATTAATGAGGAAGCCAGAGGATAGCACAAGATCAAGTATATGACCTAACTTATGGGTTGGTCCAGATACTGATTGCTTAAGGTTAAAAGAGTCCATTAACTGTACAAACTCATTTACAAGTGGCTTAGTGGGACAACACAGATGTATATTGAAATCACCGACAATTAAGAGATTGTCGTTTCTCGTGACTATATTAGATAAGAATTCAGATAAATCACTTAAGAAGGCATGAATTCGGAGGTCTGTATATCACAGCAATGAGCAGAGAGCAAGGGGATTCAACTTTACATAGCATAGCTTCAAAACTGTCAAAACTTACAGCTGGTATTTGCCTACACTTAAAACTGTTTTTAAAAATTACAGCAACTCCTCCACCCTTCTTTGACTTTCTAGGGCAGCTGAAAAAGCCACAATTTGTGGGAAGAAGTTCAGAGATAGGGCTCAAGTCATTTTCAGTCAGCCAAGTTTCATTGATAAACATAAAGTCCAATTTGTTTGATAAAAAAAAATCATTTAGTAAAAATGTTTTGTTTACCACTGATCTAGCATTTATCAAAGCTGACTTTGTCAAGAGTCTTTCCCCCTGAAATTTAGAAATCTAAATTGGTGAATTTAGAAGAAATCTACGGATGCAAACAGATGGAGGATACACTCTAAAAAATGTAGTAAATCTGCGTAACTGCATCTGGTACATTAATAAATAAAACTGAGTAGAAATAAGTTAACATTAAACTTTAAAAATAACAATATTTATAAATTAACTATTTAAGTAATTTAACTTTTTTATTTCCTCAAAACCTTTATAAAATAGTATTCCATACCACCACAAATACTTACATGACATTGGCTTTTATTGAATTTTTACTCAATTATTTTGGTAAGTTTCATTTTAAAGTGTTATGTATTCTGATAACACCAAAATAATTAAAACGATGTAGTGCCTTGTGCAAAAATAAACACATTTTTAGTAAAACACGCCCCTCTGTTTGATGCAGTTATTTAGGTTATTCTAAATATGAAGAGTTCAGATGAAAAATCCTCTAAGGGCCATCTGAAATTTCCTTCAATAATGATCATTTTTATCAAGCTTGTATGTTTATGTTCACTTATTTCACATTACTGGCAATGAAAATTACCTATTAATTGTCATTTAAGTTAAATTACTGAACTTAAATACGAGCTTGAAAAAAAAAAAGCTCATAAGAAAATTTCAGATGGCACTTAGAGGCTTTTGCATCTGAACTCTCCATACTTGAAACTAGTAGCATAGAAAATGTTTTCAAAACATGCACATTGTGGAATGGTTTCCTTTGCTGCTCTATAAACCTAGTGAATACTAAGGAGACCATGGTTTCTGTGAACTGATAATTTTGTAGACATCTTTTGAAAATGAAACAATTGTGTGAGTTTGAGGAAGATAAAATTAATTAACTTTTTAAATATTTTTTTTTAAAAGGAAGTCAGAGTTGCGTTAGTATATATATATATATATATATATATATATACTTTTTGTTTAAAAAAAAAAACCTAATTATGAGAAGTGCCCTTTATTTCACTTGAGCCCCTGCCCCTCAAAATGTCTGTGCACGTCCCTGCTAGTCGCTGTTCGTTGCAGAGTTACTTGGTTCTATGTGTACACAAAAGATAAGTAATCATTGATTCAGGGTTAAAACACAATATTTACAATTTTTTCTGATATGTGACTCTATATCAGAGATATAGAGTCACCGCTACAGATAGGAATATCTGAAAAAAAGTTAAAGTTATACAGATTCAGATGAAGTAAATGATAACAGAATAGTCCTTTTTGAGTGATGTGTAACAAGCCTTACTATGTTTGATCAGTCAAATAGTATTGGCTGGGCATCCACCCATATATATATATATATATATATATATATGTTCAGATCCTGGGAAAATGTAGTTATTAAATAACACATTGTTGCTCATATGTCATATACAATGACTGGAAGGTGAATTGGCTGAATAGAATAATTTTTTCCTTGATATTTATTTTCATTTTGTCTGCTCAAACTGTTATTAGTAAAATAAATAAATAATAAAAGAGGTGACATTTTAGCCATTATGGGGAATAAATCAAATTAATTTTGGTTGCTTATTTTACTTAACATGGCTCAGTTTGACACGCATGATAGCAAAATGTCAGTGGTGAAGGGGTGGATTTACAATCCTCTCCTCTTATATTATATAACGAATAAGGTATGGTAGTTTTCTGATTTATGACTCGCTTACAGCCTTTATGATAGTTGCTTACGAATGTAGAATATAGTGTTAAAGATAATATATGGGAAAAAACACATTTGTGTAAAGAACATAATACCATTTTCAGCTAGAATTATTTCTACTGTTAACCTATCAACCTTTGTAGAAATTATTAGATAGTTTGGCTCCACCCACCCACCTTTAGTCATTACATTCAGCAAACATGAAAACAAAATCTCACAAAATGATCATACTTCTTTTTCTTTTACTTTGGTATCTGGAACTCCACAGAATATTGATAAAAAGTTTGATGTCTTTAGGTTGACAATAATTATTTTCATAAGGACATTTTCACCACATTTTACTGACCATACGTTTAAAACAAAATGCCTTTTTTGACTATTTATGGATAGTTTTCTTACATTTTAAATGTCTGTTCTCTTCACTCTCTATCTAAAATGCAAGCCTATACAATGAAGCCCCAATGGCTTTAAACAGATCAAAAACCTGGTTATGTGTATTATATAGCCTATATGGAGTGACAAAAGGCAGGAAAACACACAAACCTCACTTTGATAAATAGCAAAGGAAGCTGTACATGTGCACACGCATACGTGCCTAATATAGATTTATACATATTTTAAACTTTGCCCTTTTGTTTCCTCTAAAATAGCCTCAAATGTGATTATGTAAATAAATATCTGAAGTCATTCCTTTTTGTTTTCTTAACTGAAAGGGGTTTGTTGCAATGGCAGTCTAAACTGGGCTTTGCTTAGTATATCGCTCAGCCATCGCCTTACCATTCACTGTATTAATACCCCAGTCCCAGACTACAGGATCTAGGTGAGTAATGATATTTTGGATACAAGGACATGTAAACAGGCTATTCAAAAGTGGGTTGGCAATTGTGTAACTTAAAGCAGAGCAGCTAACAAGCTAATAAGAGTTGGGTGTCTGTAGCAGGGGCTCTTAAGTTAAAGGGATATTCCACCCAAAAATTAACATTTTGTCATTACAGTTTTTCTCGAATGCTAAAACACATTTCACAAACGTTTCCTCCATGTTCCCCAATGTCTAAACACAACACCCTTTTCTAAAGCTACATAAACACAACCACACCTTCTCACCTCAAACTTTCACACCAAAAGAGCAGCTCGAAGCTTTCAAAAATGTAAACACTATACACCTCATTACACACTACAGCAAAACAATTGAAAACACAATGCTCAATTTGGGAGAAGGTTTTTTGTTTCATAACTGCCAATGCATATTTTTAGAAACTTTACAGTAATGGATGTTCTTAGATCTCTGCATAGGATTAGGCATTTAGATTTGTGAGTTTCATATGAGGAGTATAAATCTATAGTAACTTCTGCATGTACACTACTGTAACACAACTCAATGCAAAAACAGAATCTATTGCACACAACAGTACTCTTGAAAACATGATCAGGGTGTGAGGTTTTTTTTTTATTTACTTTATTCACACCACAATCACTGTGCTGCATCATGTTGCTGAGCTGCATCGGGCCACATCACCTCATCCACATAGAAGGCTATATTGTCTCTTGCCAGGCACCGCGGGAAAAACAACCTGGAATGGCAAATCCATCCTTGGAAGGCCTCCACTGGGATGTCAACACAGGCCAGCTCCATTGCCCTTAGGAGGTTCTCTCGATGATGTTGCGGCCTCTTTGCCTTCGTTTCTGCAGGTTGAAGCCAGCCTCATCCAGGAAGAGGTACTCATGAGGTCTGGCCATCGCGTCCAACTGTAATATCCTCTGTGAAAATGTAAAAGTGCACAGGTTTTCAGAACAACAATCAATCAGGTAGCACACTGATGAGGTTGTTTTCATGAACCATATCCACAATGAGGGTTTCTTGTGCCGCTGTAAATATGGCAACCCTTCCACCTCTATGTGGCATTCTTTCAACTCTAAAGAAAGAAACATGTGCTGTCAATTGACATGTTTTACAATACAATAACAACTGATTTGAAACCAATAGACTACTTTCACAGGCTTGTAAAATTGTATTGTGACAAAGAAAGCAATAGAGTACAATACCTGTTATGTAGTCTGAATGCCCTGGTAATGGTGGCCACGGTGAACCTACTCAGGTTTGGACGGACTCATAGTCCAGCTTCAGCCATTGTCATGCCATGGACAATGACATGGTCAATGACTGTTGCTCGCATCTCATCCGTAATGATGGTGCGAGGTTGTCTTGCTCTCCCTCCTGAACCTTCTCTTCCTTGTTGGCCTGCTCCTCTTCCTCCACTGATTTGAACTCCTCTTCCTCGTTGGCCTGCTCCTCTTCTTCCATGGCCAGCTCTTCTTCCTCCTCTGACTCAAATTCCTCTTCCCCTGACTCTGCCTTCATCCATTGTGTTTGTTTGGAATCTTCAGCAAACTGTGCACTCTGAACTTGCTGTTATACATGTGGTCACAGCATTAGCAACAAGTGTCTTCAATTTTGAGTCGTTGTGTGTAATGAATGACGCCAGGTGTGTTCATTGTGTTCAAATATTGCTGACTGTGGCAAGCATTTTGCATCACATGTGATTTCATTTGAGAATATGAGCAAAGTTCTTTTGCAACTTGTGTTTTGGCAAAAAAAAAAAATGTGTTAAGATTTATGAGAACGGAGGATTGTGTTTTGTGAATTGTGTCTTCATGTGAAATGTGTTTGTGATATTGGAAAATGATGGCTAGATTTAGTAAATCAGTCCCTCCAGAAACTCGCGATGTTGCGATCGCGCCAATTCACGCAAATTCAGCCAATCCACGCGATTTATTTGCGGCCTTGCAATTTCATCCAATCACCGCGACTTTACCGCAAATTCAACCAATCAGTTTGGTCCGTCACTGCACGCGGCATTATTTTCACACAGAAGGACTTCCTTATCAGAGAAAGCAGACATGAGCGCGAATACATCACACTTACCTACAAATATCACTGCGAAAGACCGTGCAAAGCAATTCCCTAATGTTCTCCATGAAAGTGGAGGGAAACTATTTTGCACTGTGTGCAACATTGTCGTGGAACACAAAAGAAAATCCTCGCTTGACCGACACTTCTCTACAGCAAAACATGCCAGAAGGATGTCCGTGCAAGAGCCTACACGGCAAGTGACTATCACCGAAGCTGTTGCTCGCAAATCCATCGCAAGCAGCGAAAGGAACAAGGTAAACAACAAAACTTCATAACGTTTGTAAAACTAGGTCTGTGGTGGTTTGCTTTTGTCAGTTGTCAGGCAGGCCTTGCGTGGGCACAGGTGATACTGCTAGCGAGTTTGAGAGGGGCAGTTAAAACTATTTTTCATGCTTTCACATGGTAGTTTCATCAATCATTTATCCAGTGTTTCCCCTACATAGACTTTGCTGCGGCAACAAAATGCTAAAAGTCTAAATATTTTACGGGGACAACATGATTTTTTTCTTAATTCACCCTTTGCAGGGAGCTTGATTGACAGGCGATCTAACCAATCATAAACCGCCATCCGCCATTTTGTCCGACAAAGCAGTCAGGAGATATAGCAGATTACATTGGAGGATTTGAACTTGAAAAACGGAATGTACTGATGCCTTTCCACGGTTTAAAACAACATTCCTTATGTTCATTCATGTTTATTTGATGCTATAATAATAAATGAACTAGAAGGAAGAGATGATCGGTTCACGAGCAGCTTTAACTGATGCTCTACAGTGATCTGTCAGACACATTTAAGAGCCACAAAATGGTATTTATATGTTTATAAATATGAATGAATGAATTATAATTGGTATTTGGTGTTTAAATTTCTTTAAAAAAATGACCAAATTTGAAAGGTGAGACTTTAATATGTTTAATATTAAAAGTAACCGAAAAGTAACCTGCTCTGTCCTGTTCGTCAGTGTGTTGTCAGTCTTTTCTCTGCTCCGCAATGTATTTTTCACTGCGTGAGAACATGGTGTGGCATGAGAGCAGCGTAGCTTGTCGGACATAGCAACAATAACTAAGGGGGGCGGGTCTTTGCGAAGGAAAATTGACAAACTGATATCAGTATTCCTGCTGCTGCTCCTGAATAAAAAATAAAACATGACAGTAAAAGCAAAATTAGTTACATAACATAAATATAAGAGTTGTACGGGTGAAGCATGAACTAATATTAATGTTACCGAGCAAGTGACCATGTGTGGACAAGTAATGCAAGAATAAAGGAGGAGATAATAGTGATAGTGAGTGAAGACACTATCATTAATTTTTTTTTTTTTTTTTTTACACATCTCACTGTTGAGTTGTGCTATTTTTACAATTGGCCTGTTGGCAACCTCATTCAGTCCTTTGAGCTTACCTGGTGTTCTAAGCAGGGTCATTTTTAAAGTTTTGTACTGGTCAGTCTTTTAGAAAAAAAATGGTTTACATTGTGCATTGGGCTGTACTGGAGACAATTGTTTAATGTCATTAACAAATATGCATGTTCTGTTTACTCTTTGTCTCCTAAGATATGTGAAGACTGGGTTGCCACATGCACTGCCTTGAATATCCCACTCTCCAAAAGTGACCACCCAGCAATGAGGAAGTTTCAATTGAAAAGAAATGGACTTATATTTTTTGCCCATGAATTGTCAAGGTTGAAAAATAGCCTTTGCACTTTATTCTGATGAGCAAATAAAACATATTTTCCCAGAATTTTTGAATTCCTGTGCTTTGGGGGAGTAAGCTTGCAAAGAACACTTAAAAAAATCATAACATGTTTGTGAAATCACAAGGTAATGCAATGCTGTTGAGAAAAATCTGTCTAAAAAAAATCGCAACTTTTCCCGCAACTTAAATCTGGCATTTTAGGCCGCAACAATCACAAAAAAATCCCGCGAAATCCTGGAGGGACTGGTAAATGTGTTTAGACAACTGGTCATTTGGTTTAGAGGATTGGCTTTTGTGTTTTAGCATTTGAGAAAAACTGTAATCACTTAACCCCATGTCATTCCAACCCCATAAAAACTTTGTTTGTCTTCGGACAAAAACAATTTAAGATATTTTGGATGAAAACCAGGAGGCTTGTGACTGTCTCGTAGACTGTCAAGTAAATTACACTGTCAAGGTCCAGAGAAGTATGAAATAGTCCATCTGCCTTCAGTGGTTCAATCCTAACGATATGTTATAGTCTTAACGAGAATACTTTTTGTACGCGAAAAAAATAAAATAAAGTAAAAAATATAACGTTATTCAACAATTTGTATCCTCTGTGTCTCTCCACATCACCGCAGTGCCATTTTGCCAACGTTTCTATGTGTATTTACTCTTTGATATGAAAGAAAATCTAAATAAACATACAGTGATGTGGAGAGACACAGAGGAGACCAATTGTTAAATAAAGTAATTATTTTTGTTTTATTTGCATACAAACAGTATTCTCCGTCACTTCATAACGTTACAGTTGAAACACTAGATGACTATTCTGACGATTTCTTTCATACTTTTTTGGACCTTGACTTTACTTGCCAGTCTATGGGACTGTCACAAGCCAAAATATCTTAAAATGTGTTCTCAAGACGAATGGCGCTTTTTTATGGGTTTCGAACAACATGGGTGTCAGGAAAAGGAGCAGGATCCAACTGTGGTTGAATGAATGACACGTTTATTGATAAAACTCAGAGGACTTAATCGGCTGGAGCACGAGACAGTCAGCATTCCGCAAGAAAGACCAGCTCGGTGATCTCTTCGGCGACAGCCGCACAGCAGCGGGGAACAGGTGGCGGATCAGCACTGGAAAGCCGTAACTGGAATCTGAAGGCAATGCAGAGGGCGAGGTAAGTAGAGTCAGCAGCCTGGTAGATGCGGGCTACTGAGTAACGAGAGGCAAAAAAAAAAATACAAAAAGCGGAGTCAGAAAACTCTGGCTAGCAAGGAGAAAGCTTAACTTTAACAATGCTTACGGACTCTCACAAGACAGCAAACATATGGGCATGATAAAGGGAAGAAAATCAGCGTAAGACAGGGTGCAGGTGAGAGAGAATACGTTAACAGGGATAACTAGAGGGGCGGAGAAAACATAGTGGGAATAGTGAAACACCTGGCGAGCCAGCAAAACCTAAATCATGTGCTCCAGGACAGAAAAAGCCTCAGACCCCACTGAGATCATGACAGTACCCCCTCCCCCAAGGGCGCCACCAGGCGACTTAAGGGAGGGGCTTACCATGTTTACGGCGGAAGTCATTGATCAGCGACCGATCCAGAATATCCCGAGCCGGAACCCAACTCCTCCCCTCCGGACCGTAACCCTCCCAGTCCACCAGGTATTGAAAACCCCTGCCACAACGACGAACATCTAGTAATCTCCTAACAGAATAGACAGGAGAACCATCCACTAGACGAGGGGGAGGGGGGGCAGGGGATGAAATGTTGGTATTAAGGGGGGACCTTTAAACCGGTATAACCCTGGATACATGGAAAACAGGGTGAACCCGACCAACAGAGGAGGGCAACTTGAGCTGTATCGCAGCTGGATTAAGGACCTTGGTGAGCTGGTATGGGCCAAGGAACCTGGGTGCCAATTTGTGAGAGACAGCCCTGAGAGGCAGGTCCTTGGTAGACAGCCATACCTTCTGACCACAGACATAACGGGGCACTGGAATCCGCTGGCGATCAGCCGCTGCCTTGGTCCGTCTAGAGGCCTGGACCAGGGCCTTCCAAGCCTTCCTCCAGATGATACGACATCTCAGAACAAAGGCTAGGGCAGACGGAACTGCAGCATCGGGTTCCTGAGAGGGAAATAAGGGAGGAAGGTAACCAACAGAACATTCAAAGGGTGACATACCTGTGGATGCTACTGGAAGAGTATTATGGGAATACTCAATCCAAGTGTGCTGTTGCCTCCAGGAGGCAGAGTTACGGAATGCCAGGCAGCGGAGGACTCGCTTGAGATCCTGATTGGCTCGTTCACACTGACCGTTGGTCTGGGGATGAAACCCTGATGACAGACTTGTAGAGGCCCCAATCTGTCGACAAAATTCTTGCCAAAAACTGGGGACCCCTGTCAGAGACTACGTCCACTGAAAGGCCATGGATACGGAAGACGTGGTCAATTACCAGTTGGGCTGTCTCCTTGGCAGAGGGGAGTTTGGGTAGGGGCACAAAATGGACCGCCTTAGAAAAGCGATCCACCATCGTGAGAACAACAGTGTAACCATTCGAGACAGGCAAGCCAGAGAATAAATCTAAGGCAATGTGTGACCAGGGACGAGAAGGAATGGGCAGGGGTTGAAGTTGGCCAATGTAGGGACGGTAAGAGACCTTGTTCTGGGCACAAACAGAACAAGCCAATACAAACTGGCTGACATCCTGGCCCATTGAGGGCCACCAAAATCGCTGACGGATGGCAGCCAGAGATCTGCCGGCACGAACAGCCGACCCACCGGACACTCAACTGGAACTTCCACCCCTCGTCCGGCCTCCTCCACCCGCCGTTCGATGTCCCAGGAGAGAACCCCCACCACCACTCCCTCCGGGAGTATAGTCGCGGTAAGCACCTCCTCTCCCGGCCGCTCGAACTGACGGGATAGAGTATCAGGTTTGACGTTCTTAGCCCCAGGCCGTTACGAAGGGGTGAAGTTAAAACAGTCAAAGAAGAGTGCTCAGCAAGCCTGGCGCAGACTCAGCCTCTTGGCTGAACGGACATATTCCAAGTTCTTATGATCCGTCCAGACCAAGAAGGGCAGCGCCGACCCCTCCAACCAGTGGCGCCACTCACCCAAAGGCCAACCTCACTGCCAGCAGCTCACGATTGCCTATGTCGTAATTTCATTCTGCAGGGTTAAGGCGATTGGAAATATATGCACAGGTTTGAAGTTGATTCTAAATGAATTAACTATGGAAACTTTCTCCTCTTCTAATCCTCAATTGAGGATGTGCAAAAGGTCAATAACCTGAAAGAAAACAGGAAAGATTTCACAGTAAACAGCAAATGCACAACCATACAGGACCTATTAACTGTGCTCATGTTTACTCTTATTAAACATATACTGCTTATGCTTATAAACAAGTCAAACATAATTATTGCTCAAATTTAGGGATGTTAACAAAACATGTTTAACATTGGCCTGCACCATTTGTGCTGTTAACATGAATGATATCTAATATTATGCTCTTATCGAGTAGAGGTGTGGTAAGAGTACTTTAATCAATTACATTTACAAACTGTCAACACTCTAGAAATTACCAAGAACAACTTCGCTACCACCTACACATATAATGTGAAGTGTTTTGTGGTTTTGTGGAGGAAGTGGTGGCTGTTGGGTAGTTCCTGGTTAAAATTAAACGCTATATAAGCACTCAAGTTTGAGAGATGAAAAGCACACAAGAAACTTCTATGAACGAGGAAGGATAGCACACTGACAGAACATAGTGTAGCGTTTTATTTGGTTTGTGTAAAGTGCCTTTTATTTATTTAAAGCAATTCACAAAGTATATGTTATTAAACATTTTTTTACATTGCTTCAGAAAACACTACAATAATACAGAAAGAAGCATAAATATGCATTTTATTTGTAACTATAAGTTTTGTTTAATATTATTATTATTAAGCTATTTTCTTACCATACTCAATCAAACCCATGTACTGCTTTCTAAGTTAAGACAGGAATTTTGAAATCAATACGTTATAGAGCATTAAACAAACACCCAAATTAAAGACCCTATGTTGTAGAAATGAAACAGGACAATATTGAAAAAGTGGAACTATATTTTAAGGTGGTGAATATCACTGAATATATTTGTTGCTTATGATACATCTTTTGGTTTCCTGCACATTTGCAATCACAAATCTATTTCCCATCAGTGTTCACAACTGTTTTCAACACTGATAATAATAAGAAATGTTTCTCGAGCTGCAAATCAGAATATCAGAATGCTTTCTGAAGGATCATGTGACACTGAAGACTGGAGGAATGATGCTGAAAATTCAGTATTGCATCACTTTCAATGAATAAAATTGAAAAAACAAGTTGTTTTAATTTGTAAAAATATTTCACAATATTTAGACTATATTTCTGCTCGGATAAAGCTTTATGTTTGTGTCATTTTCTGTGTTTCTGTTGGATCCACAAAGCTACAGACACACGCTGTGTATGCACATATTTTCATATCTCTCATATGGATTTTTTTAAACAGCTAATGATGATCAAATGTGTGTAATATAACGCATACCGGGTTAAGACATTCATTTTTGAGCGATTAATAAAAATACCAGTAAAGCGACTTGCGCAAACCTTAGTAAATCACCTTAAATGATATTTAAATATACTCCTCGCATACTGTTTTCGTAAATACTCCTACAAATGCATATGCAACAAGTTTAGCCACAAAAATAACTGTCCACATCTTTTCATCACTAATTTTTCACTTTATGACTTCAGTAAATCTTGATAGTAATTTTTTAACATCAAAAAAAGATTTGCACTGGTGCAAGCTGTTAGAAAATCTGGCCCATACTGTAATGTATTCATGTCATGTTAAAATGATCATAATCACGAGCTGTTTGGACAAGAAAGACAAAAGACACCACCAATACAAATGGACAGACATAAACAATAACTTCAGAACATCACAGATTTAGTCTGTTTGGGGAAATGGCCTGAAGGACGGAAGCCTCTTCTGAGAAAGGTCAATAATAAATCAGTAGAACTCATGGCTAAAGCCTTTTATAGATAACCTTTAGAACTTTCTAGTAAGAGAAACATAGGCTAATGTTATGTTGTTGTGTTGTATACATGCTTGCTGTATCTAACCTATTACTTGCAACACCTGACATTTCTATGGATGGAAAAAGTGTGTCCTCGGGTTAACCACAAACTGAAATCACATAACCAGCAGTGTAAAAATAACTAATCACTCAACGTGTTGGGTTTGAATTATGAGAGTGGATTATCGTTTACGAAGTATATTTAAAAACAAAGTATTTCAAACAATTATGTGATTAATTATTATTTATAGCACAAACAAGTATTTAAAAAAAAATATTGTTTGGTACAACATTTTTATTAGATTGAACCAAGGTATTGAAGAAATTAGAGACCAAGAAGTCAGAAGACAACAAGCAATCTCTGCAGAACTTCACAATGACCAGTATCTCGAACAAATCTCTTGCTTCATACCTCAGCCTCGATGTTTGTTCATAATCCCATGAGACATAGCTCATCATAGCATATCATATCATATGGGATTGTCTTCTCCATGAAGGAAAACATGCACTGAGGTATCTTAATGAGCTATCATAGCACTTATATCCTTTTTGCGTTGAGAGTGTGCCTACTGTGCGATGTTCAGAAGGTTTTGGAACAGAGCCCTCATTTATTTATGGGTAGCGAATGCGATACAGTCTCTCCAATGCTTACAACAAAATCCGTTTTAAAATATGATGTAGAAAGCCATTTTTCTTCCACAATGCTTAAAGCTGCAATATCAAAGAATCAATTAACAGGTCACATCAGCACCAGAACTGCACAAATGGGTGCCACTTTTGAGAGGTCTGGGACATTAGCCTACTTGTTGACTTGTCCCATTTGAGAATCTAGCCCAAAGGAACACAGCTGGAAGACATTGTTCGAGCGAATTTAACTTTGGACAATGTCAGCGCAATGTAACATTAAATCTGTCACACAAACATTCCCATAGGAACCTCTGCATATGAATACAGGCTATAAAAGTTATTTTGGCAAAAGCATTTTTAGGAATGGAACATTGGATTATTGTTAAACTAAAACAATACTAACAAAAAAAAGAATGTGTTAGAAACTGCATGGGTGATTAAAACATCAAAACTGAAAGCAGAACACTCTTTAAGATCATCTCCATGACACCTTCATAACAACACAAAAACACACAAATGCACACTTCATTTTGAAAACTTTAAAGGCAATTTTCAAAAAAAAAGAAATGAAGAAAAGTTTTTTCTGAAATTACAGATATTCAAATAGTTGTATCTCGGCAAAATATTGTCCTATCCTAACAAACCATACATCAATGGAAAGATTATTTATTCAGCTTTCAGATAATGTATAAATCTCAATTCCATAAAAATGTACCCTTATGACTGGTTTTGTGGTCCAGGGTCATTTATTTCAAAAACCTAAATTAGTCATATTTTGACCTACCAATTAATTTTTAAAATGCTGTATTAATAAACCTCTATTTGATTTACAACTTTAACTAAACGCTTTATGTGTAACATTAACAATATTAATACAATAAACAAGAAGAAAACACAAGAACAAGAAGAGAGCTTCTTAATGAAATAGAAAAGATTCTGTGAACAGATTAACATACAAGAAACTCTTTGAGTTACTCAAAAATAAAATGACAAAACATGTTTTTCCACACTCCCTCCCTCTCAGTGTCAACCAGAGGAGGGGGCTGGACTGCACTGACAAAACTCTTTCAGGTACGTCAGGGTTTTTCAGCATTAGAGTCAGAGAGAGAGAGACAAGACCTAGTCTGAGAACAAGACTGAGAAAAGGAGGCATTCAAATATAAAAGTTGCCCCACTTTTATTCTGGATGGTAAGGGAAAATTGAGAAGTGACTCTACAAGCCTTGCATAGAAACCAAAGATAGTTGGAGAGGAGCCTGAAGAAAGACAACATTTAAAGAGCCTCAAAAACTTGTATGGAATTGCTGAGGATCAAAACATAACCGTTTTCATTATTGGTTTTTCATTTTGCAAGTCTCTTTCATTCTTTGACCATGAGGCACGTGTATCTGCTGAGTCTGGGTGAGTTTCCACTGATGAATGTAGAGACAGATGTTGGTTCCACTGTGTGGTTTTGCTTACTGAGATGTTGCCCTGCCAACGACTGCGTAATTTTAGCAATTTCAAAACTAGAGAAACAATAAATGGGCATGACATGAAACTGCCACAGATAGGAAAATCTGCTGTGACAAAATCCATTTGTCTTCTCAGAGCTCATAGTCTTAAGATGTTCTGTTTAAGTGTTTGGGAAACAACCGTGAAGCAAAATTGACAGATTTATCAGTAGATCTGGTTAATGCTACATGATTTGGGGATTTTTTTTAATCGGTTATTTGTGATACAAGTGATGACTGCTTTAGATGCAAACACTGTAATCACTGAACCTTCAAAAACAGTGCAAAAGTAAAACAGTAAAATCACAGTATTGTGAGTTCATGTGATATTGTGGGAAAATGACAAGTAAATCTGGGTGTTGTTTAGCTCAAAGTTAAAGAGTTAGTTCACAGATTTATTTTTTATTGTCATCGTTTACTCATTGTCTCAAACCGTTATGACTTCATTTCTTCTGGGGAACACAAGAGAAGTTATTTTGAAAAAAAAACAATGTATAACAGAACAATTTTGTTAACTATTGACAAAAAAATAAACAAAAATACACCTTTCAAAACATCTTTTTTGATAAACTACAGAAGAAGTAGGGTTTGAAATGACATGAGGGTGAGCAAATTATGACAGATTTTTCATTTTGGGGTGAACTTCCCCTTTAAAGCTTAAAGTTACATGGCTTTGATTTTGACAATGGAAAAACATTGGCGGAAAATGAATCAGGACAGGAAATCCAAGGTGTTTTCATGTGTCCACAGCTGAGAGGCCCAGGATGATAGGACAATGGCATTAAACCAAGGAATGACTGAAGAGGGGGAAAAATACATAAACCTTACATAGTAGACTAAAAAGAATAAGAACAAAATCATAAAAAATATTGTTTGCCTGGTGCTTGGTTACAAAATAATTAGCAAGACCACTCCTTGGGTTATGTTTGAGTCACCAGTGTGCTTGTAAAAGTGTGAACTGCACAGCACCCCACCCATAGCTCTCGAGTGAACTTCCTGACTGGCCATCATTTCAATGCAACTGTCATGAACAATGAGTGGAAATAGAATGAACTGAATATATTTATTCTTCTTCCAACTTTGTCTTCTAAGACTGTTACACCTAGTAAACGCAATGCCAATTTAGCCATTATAGGAAATAAATCATTTTGGTTCATTTTAGCATGTCTTAACTATAAGATTAGGTTGGGTCAAAACATCTGACATGCATGACAGCAAAATAGTCATATTGTTTTTAAACAAAGTTTGTATACAGTTATATCCAATAGTCTGAAACCACTACTGAAAATCCTGAAAAGATTTATTTTTATTTTTTTAAAGACAAACACATTCTTTACACGACTGCTTGAAAAATGAAAAGTCTGACTGGAAATAAACATGAATTTTTGAATGTCTATGATTTGACTTTGATACTTCCCAAACGTATTTGCATATTTTCAGGTTTGCATAAAAAAATCCCAGATTATCAGTGTGGTCTCAAACTTTTGGACCTCACTATATGTGCATCAAACTTCACCAAAGACACTAAATGTGCATTTACAGAATCTTTTTATCTCTCCTTACAGGTCTTCTAGCATTGACAGAGAACATCCTGATGCAAACAATCTGTGGACATGGATATAAGAATAAAAAAAAAGAGTGTGTAGGTATGAATAAAAAGCCAATATTTATGATGCATTCATACATTTCTTAAACTACTTTTATTGTGTTGACAACTCTTATATCAGGGTTTAAAATGATTTTACTTGTGTTGTACATGCCAACATTTATGCTGGACACACACACACACACACACACACACACACACACAAAATAATCAATCTCTGTTGATATTGTAAATTATTGAATAGCTGGAAATTCTACTGATATGGGACAGATTTATAAAACTCTTACTGATGAATTGTAGATTAAAATCAAGAAAAAGTGCTGTGGCTACTCAAAGTTTTACTGTCATTTCTATAGATGAAAATGAGTGTGAGCAAGAACCACCGATTTGTGGAAAAAATTCAAAATGTTCCAACACTGTTGGAAGCTACTACTGTCACTGTCATGAAGGATTTACTCCAACTCCAACTGCGATTGACTGCAAGGGTAAAGAGAGCTTGATCTGATAATCTCATATGACCTCTGTGCAGCAGAGAAAACATCTCAATCTCTGTTTATATCATTTCAGACATCAATGAATGTGTGGTTGGAAGCGCTGATTGTGGTCCTAATGCAAAATGTATCAATTTTGAAGGAGGTTATAATTGCGCATGTCAAATTGGCTACATTTCCAGCAATGGAAAAGAGATATTCAATTCAGAACAAGGAGTTCATTGTATTGGTAAGAAACTATTTTAGCCTAGATATTTTTGGGCAATCTATTTGCTTGCAACCTAATGTGAGAGTTTTCAGTTGGCATGTTTTTTTTTATTATCTGTCCTTAAATTACAGACAGAGATGAATGCGACGATTCTAGTTTTTGTGGAAAACATGCAACATGTCATAACACTCCTGGCAATTTCTACTGTATCTGTGATGCAGGATTCAGACTAAAGTCAGGAGAAACTAACTTCACTGATATATATAAATCCTGCGAGAGTAGGTCCTTTAAAACTGTTCAAATTCACATTTTGACACACTGAAATTTATGTTTGAGAAATGCAAGATCATTTTCCAAAATGCTGTTCTGATGTTGTTGAAGGTGTATGTGAGATTGATAAATTTATATGTGGAGAAGGAGAATGCAAAAACAACAAAGATGGCCATGAATGTGTGTGCAGCTCAGGATTCACTAACTATGGTCACAAGCAAATGAAGTGCACAGGTTAGAGTTCTCTCTTGAAGTTCAATTTGTTTCCTAAATATCTTTTATATTTCATGCTTTCTCATAATTTACAGCACAAACGATTGCCTGTGTTTGCACTGAACAATAATATAATTGACTTGTTATTTTAGGTTAGCGTTTTTTTGAGTGTAATATTATTGGTTTTAGTTTAATGATTTGTTTTGCAAACAAACTGAATTTATGCAATTGGTCTGATTATCAGATGTGATCACTTAATGACAGCCATACCTTTTCTCATGTGATATTGCTGATATTTGTTTTGTTTCTCAGAAATTAAGTGCGACGGATTATTAAGTGAGAGCAAAGCATCCCAGGTACTGCATAACTTTTACTAGACTACTGATACAGAATATTACAGCAATGCATAATGATCCAGAATGCTGATCTCTGTTTTCTGTGTAGGCATCTCCAGAACTCATAAAACTCGTCTCTTTGATGAACAACAGCTGTCTGGTACTGAGTCAGAGTGAGTTTACACAAGTGGATGGTGAAAAACTTTTGGAGGTGATAAATCAGTCTAATTTGTAAATCAGTTTTATTGCAAAAATACAATAGTTTGACTATGAATGCCCTATAAAGAAAGAGAACTTAAATTTAAAGCATGTTTTAAAATATGTCTATAACGCTTAGACAATTTTGCATTATAAACTAAAAAAAGTGCATTTTGTAATGTCCAATTAAAAGTTTTGAAGTACATTTGAAATCACTGTTTTAATAATCTTATGTCATGCTTTAAAGAAGTGCACTTATTGTCGATGAGTTGACTAACATATTAAAGAACGTGTACTTGATTAGAAATTTAACTGTGGTGTGTTGTTCAATATTACAGTTGATACATTTAAAATGCACTGAACTGCAACTTCATCATTAGAAATGTGTATTGCAAATATATTTAAATACACGACATACAAGTTTTAACAGAAATAATATTCAAGTATTTTTTTCGTGCTCTTAAGTTTAATTAACTGCCGAGTTGAAATGAGTGCTTATACTTAAACATTATCTTGATCCACAAATCTCTCTCAATTTACCCTCATAGGCATTTCTGAGAGCTCTAGATGAACTGCTTCATGCTGGCTTACATGGTGATAATGCTAAAGTCTCAGCATTGTTTAGTATTGTGGAAATCATGCTAAAACTGATCGGACCTCTGCTATCAAAAAGCGTGACCAGGAAATTAAGCACTCAAACTGGTAAGAAATAGATCTACAAACACACACACACACACACACACAAAAAACAAAAAAAAACATAAATAATAATAATATATATATGACATGTCAGTATCATCCATTTGCTTCACTGAATTTATTCTGACATTCGTAATGTGTTTTTTTTGCCTTTCAGAAGTGGTGATGTTGCTAAAAAGGGACAGTTTTCCATCTGATTTGATAATGTCCACCAGTGACACACAATTTACCTCCCACTGGGACACAGCAACAGGAAATAATCACCTTGGTATATATTCCTAATTCGATTTATTCAAATGAAAAAATACAAAATAAACGAAAAAGTTACTTTTTTATTTTTGGACAATATAAAATTATTTTTACTGTCTTTGTATCAACCAGGCTTTACTACTGCAGCTTTCCTCAGCTACAAAAATCTGGAGAAATCCCTCAACGGCTATTTTAACCATTTAGAGACATGGGAAAACCAAACTTTCAAGATCAATTCAAAAGTTGTAACTGCCACTGTTAGTAACAATGAGACAGCCAATCTAAAGAAACCTGTAAATCTCACGTTTTCTCACTTGGAGGTATGGAACAATTTACTCTCAATGTACTGTATCTCATATAATGTGTTCCACCAATATGACATAATATCAGTTGATATTTCTGCATGTACATTTCCCTCCAGAAAAAGGATGAGAAGCATATCTGTGTGTTTTGGGATCATAAACTGGAAAGGGGCGCGTGGTCAACACAGGGCTGCACTACAGTGAGCTCCAGCGCCAGTCGCACCGTCTGCTCCTGCTCTCACCTCAGCAGTTTTGCAGTGCTGATGGCTCTCTATGACATTGGGGTTTGTATCCTGTGTGTTCCATTCCGTGGCAGTTGAGCTAAAAAAATAAAATAAAATACTATGTCTGAAAGTTGCACCTGGTAGTCAGATTTTGTATGTTTTTGAACAACTTTTAAAATTAGACTTGTAGTAATTAAATATATGCTTAGTCTCTCTCTAATTTGTTGTAGATCATTTATGCTGCCTGTTTGAAATGAGTTTCATCAGGTATGTTAATGCTCAAACGTTGCGTGCAAATTCGCTGACTTGCTACCTAATGCAGCAAATTACATATTAGGATGATAGTCATACAGGATTATGGGCAAGGGTCAAAGGTCACACCCTGAATGATTGCAATGGCTTTTAATGATATCTGCAATGCAACAGAAGATTAAATAAATGCTGCAAATACTTATATGTGCTCACACTCTAACTGTAAGGTCAAATCTGGAGAATAAGGAGAATCTTCATTTACTCTCTTAACTAGGATGTATACGAGCTGCGTCTGCTCACATTGGTGGGACTGCCACTGTCTCTGGTCTGCCTCCTCATCTGCATTGTCACATTTTACTTAGTGCGATCCATCCAGAGCACACGCAACACCATCCACCTCCACCTCTGCATCAGCCTATTCATCGCCTACTTTGTGTTCCTCGTGGGCATCGTCCGCACAGAGAATAAGGTAAACTGTGGCTTCGCATGAGTTCATAGTTCTTGCTTGGTTTGTCTGGTTCGGAAGTGATAATGAATATCCTGAGTGTTCACTTCCTGTCCTTCAGGTGGGCTGTGCAGTCGTTGCAGGCATTCTGCACTACTTCTTCCTGGCTTCCTTCTGCTGGATGTGTCTGGAAGGAGTGCAGCTCTTCCGCATGGTGGTGCTGGTCTTCAACACAACGCTGAGACCCATCTACATGTTTGCCGCTGGTTATGGAGTTCCTGCTGTTATTGTTGCCATTTCAGCCACAGTGAATGCAAGCGGATATGGTACAGATAACTAGTGAGTTTCAGACGTTACTGATATCTTTGCGGACGCTAATCAGAATTTCAGGTTTGTTTGGGATGGTATTAAGATGGTTTTCTTTTTTAGCTGTTGGCTCAACATTAAAGGGGGCTTCATCTGGAGCTTTTACGGGCCAGTTTGTGTCATAATTATTGTAAGTACCTCTTAACGTGGCACTTTCCACAAATTGATTATAAAACAGGATCTGAAAGTCACAAAAGGCCAAAACAAATGTTATACTACATATTTTATCTCTTATTTAAACATAAATTAAACAATGATTACATTTATCTTAAAAATAATTTAAATAAATGTTATTTTTGCCTTTTTAATTAAAATTTGTGTTGTTTGTTTCAGGTTAATGTATTATTCTTTCTCATAACAATATGGAGGCTGGCGGAAAAATTTTCCTCCCTAAACCCAGACTTAAACAGTCTACGCAAAATCAAGTGAGAAATGTTATTAAACCCTATATATATATATATATATATATATATATATATATACTCTACTGATCAAAGTTTGGAATAACTGTGATTTTATTCATGTATTTGAATGATGTCTCTTATGCTCTAATGCTTTAAAGTGTTTGTAAGAGTGTGCTATAAGCAGCCCACTTTAGCTTTCCGATCTCTATATCCACCTACAGGGCATTTATGGTCACTGCGATCGCTCAGCTGTGTATCCTTGGCATCATGTGGGTGTTTGGCTGTTTCCAGTTTGATAAAGGCACTCTGGCAATGTCCTACATCTTCACTATACTGAGCAGCCTGCAGGGGGTGCTGATGTTCATCATGCACTGCTGGCTCTCAAAACAAGTGAGTCCTGTTCCTCTAAACACAATGACCATATAAAATGATAGATCAATCATGTCTTTATCAAAATATTAAGCCTGGGACAAGTAATAATAAAACAATACATGTTGACACAGGACAGGGAATGATAAATGGAACATTAAAAAAGAACACTAGAAAGAATTACAGTTCATTTATAATAGCAAACGTTTTAGTGATAGGTGGCTGGGTTTAAATATGCACTTATTAAATCAAATGATTGAAAAGTACAATTATTATTGTCTGTTCGCATTTAGAGTAACGTCTTGGCAACCGCGTTAGGCATTGATTGAAGTTTGAGGTTGTCAACAAAAACAAATTTAGACATGGCTTGGAAGCAAAACTTAAAGTCCATGTTTCTCCTCCTCAAACATGAATCAATGTTATCTTTTCAGTCACATGGTAGCCATTTTTCCTGCTCTTGCAGAGTATAATTTAGACATGATTTCTATAATGAGAATATGATACACGTTTCCAATAAATGATATAAACATTTGAGACATGAAATATCATACTAAACGCACATATAAACCTATAAACTTTTCAATAGCCTAGTTATTCATAATGCCATAAAGAACCTTGAATAAAAGCATAGTAGTCAAACATCAGGTTACAAGCATTATATGGAATTATGCAATGGAATTATGTATGGTTATAAGTCCTCTTAGCATTATTTTTGGATAATCTTATGCATCTTTTATGTATAAAGACAGTCTCTGTGCCATTCGCTCCAAGATCTATCAGAGAATATTAGCGTTCAGTTGACTTCAAAGATCATAAACAGACTAAAAGTCGTTAAACTCTCAGAAACACATTTGTTATGATGATAAACTGATGATCATGAAAATGCACTTGCTAATTTCTGTGATAAATGTCTTTGTAATTTCCTGACAGGTGAGAGAGGAGTATGCCAAATTCCTGTCCTGCATCTGTGCACCACAGAAGAGGAAATATACAGAGATGAACTCAAACCAAACAAGCAAATCGCAGGTAAACTCGGTCTCAGAGAGGAACCGGATAGCTCTTGCTTTGCGAATGTGTGCAAAATAAAGAAATAGTTCACCCAAAAATGAACATCTGTTGAAAATTACTTAATGAATTTGTTTCTTCTTTGGAACAGATTTAGAGAAATGCATCATTATCACTTGCTCACCAATGGATCCTCAGCAGTGAATGGGTGCCTTGTTATAAATAAATCCATCATCAAGGTTTTAACCATTGCTTCCATCTAAAATATGAGTCCTCTATCCATAATATTGTTTTCTCCAGTGACAATAAGTCATCTTGTCCTAATCAGGGGAGAAATATGCACTGATCAAGTTCTGTTTACAAGCAAAAACAGTTCTAAACTAATACATCAGTGGGTTTTAATGAGAGAGGAAAACAGGAGAAGGACTTTCACTGGCAGAAGTGTTATGGTGGATTATGGACAGGTGTTTTGGCCTGAAGTGACACTGTAAAGTTAAAATGCCTTAATGATAGATTTGTTTCTTACAAACATGTAGCTTTTCACTTTACAACAAAAAAATAGAGTCATGTGGATTACTTGTGGATTATTGTGGTGTTTTTATCAGCTGTTTAGACTCTCATTCTGACGGCACCCATTCACTGCTGAGGATCTATTGATGAGCAAGTGATGTAATGCTACATTTATCCAGATCTGTTCCCATTGAATAAACAAACTCATTTACATCTTGGGTGGCTTGGGGGTGAATACATTTTCAATACATTTTCTTTTTTGGCAGAACTATTCCTTTAACATTTTGAGACCATTAAATGTGTTTACTTGCTGCTTTGACATCATCATCAATCAAGTCATGAGTTGAAGCGTACTCATTACAATAATAACAGTGATGTCAAAGATCACATACTACCTGCACGCTCAGAAGAGAAACAGCATTTCTCGTTTGCATGTTTGCTTTCTGAATGCTTTAAGAAGGGACGTGATGATCATTGCAGCATTTTAGTCAAACTGAGATGCGTTTCCTGTAATATTTAGTTGTGAATGTGATTATAAATGAGCTAGACAAATCATCTGACTGACTGCACTCTTTCACAGGCCTCCAGGAGCAATGATCACACTGGTGAATCACACATTTAAGAGGCCATTTCAACAAACTATTCAATTTTTCATCTTTTTGCAAGTTGGAGTGTCACATTTCTGTATGCTTTCTGTGGAAATGTTCATAAAATGCATTTGGAGAATATATATATATATATATATATATATATATATATATATATATATATATATATATATATATATATATATATATATATATATAATTTTTTATTATTATTATTTTTGCTGCAATTTCTCCTTAAAATCAATATGATTCAGTTTGAGGTCAGTAATTTTTAATATATATATATATATATATATATATATATATATACAATTACTCTCGCACACCTGCAGGTAATATATAGGTGCATAGGAAAACAGACCAAACCAAGTCCAAAAATTAAAAATAATAATTTATAAATAAATCCGCCCACTCACTCTCGATTCTTGCACATATATCCAAAACTTTATCAATAACATTTCAGTCCCATGACCTTCATTAGGTATAGAAAAAATATTCAGGCACAACCTCATTTAAAATCAGCTATGACTAATCACTGCAAAAATACATCACTACCAATCACAATCAAAGATTTAGGTTACTGAAGCTTACCTCAAAAAATGAAAAAATACATAATAATAGTTGAATAATAGTTGAATTTATAAAAATGACCCCATTCAATAGTTTAAATACGCTTACATTTTAATACTGTGTTTTTCCATGGACATTTTTCTTTTCTTTTTTTTTTTTGTTTATATATATATATATATATATATATATATATATATATATATATATATATATACATACATATATATATATATAGTTGTTTATGAGTCACTTGTTTGTCTAGCAAATTCTTTGGTTTTCCAGCATCTTTTGTGTATTTGAGCCCTTTCCAACAATAACTGTATGATTTTGAGATCCATCTTTTCACACTGAGGGCAGCTGAGGGACTCTATTACAAAAGGGTCAAATGCTCACTGATGCTCCATTAGGAAAAACATAACCTTCGGAAACCTACATCATTGATTGTGATTGAAGTGATTGGTCATGTGTTGATTTAAAATGAGGTTGTGCCTGAATATTTTTTCTATACCTGATAAAGATCATGGGACTGAAACCTTGTTGTTGTATGTGCAACATTTTAATTAACCAATCAAAATTGAGGGATACATTTTCAAGAAATATCTGTTTTAGGCTTACGATCAGGGTTAGGTGTTCCTACACCCTTGTTAATCAGATATCATTTCCCTCTGAATTTAGGAATAAATTATGGGTAAGGTTAGGTTTAAAAGTAGGGATTAAGTTTTGTCAATATTTTTGGCAAGTAATGTTGATCCAGGATTAACAAAAGATGTTGATCCAGGAACACGTCTTACTTGGCTAAATCACAGCGACCATATATATATATATATATATATATATATATATATATATATATATATATATATATATATATATTTTCTATTTTAATTTATTTTAAAATGTAATTTATTCCTGTGATGGTAAAGCTGAATTTTCAGCATCATTACTCCAGTCTTCAGCTTCACATGATCCTTCAGAAATCATTCTAATATACTGATTTGCTGCTCAAGAAACATTTATTATCATTATCAGTGTTAAAAACAGTTGTGCTGTCCAAACTTTCCAATAGTGTTCCAAAGAATGTTTTATAATTTTTTTGTTTTGTTTTGTTTTAATTTAAAAAAATTTAATGTACAATTTATATTTTTAAATCAAAGAATAACCATCCCCAATGCTCCTGTCATCAGTGATCAAGCAAGAAGAAGATTCAGTTTTTTCCCATATAAAATACTTGAGAATATTATCTTATGAGTGAAACTATAATTGCTTTTGTTTTCCATATCATTATTGCTTTCCATAACACATTATTCTGCATAAACTGGTTCATGATTTGTTTTAGTTATGGTGAAGCTGAGCATTACATTTTGCACATGAATCCATAATATTCTGCAATTTTCCTTATCTGCCTGTAACTATTTAATGCTCTTTTTATTTTTGATGTTGCAGGGTTTTTTTAATATTAAAATGTTTATTTGGATTCTCCTCACGTCTGGGATATCTGCTTCTTTGAATGTCATGCTTAATATAGTTGGAACCTGCTTTGATGTGCTTCATTTGTGAATGTGCATGCAGTCCAATTATGGTTCAGCTGAATCTACTAATGCTACTGGTGAAGCAGGAAATCAAAGATTGAAATATGAGTTAAGACAAACTGAATGATATGGCTTTTGTTTTGCACAAAACAAATAATATCCTAGTTCAAATAGAGATAAATGAAGACTGTGCAGTAATGGGATATATATATATATATATATATATATATATATATATATATATATATATATATATATATATATATATATATATATATATATATATATATATATATATATATATATATATATATATATATATATATATATATTGCTATTTATACAGTGCAAAAAGAAAACAATCCTGAATACACACAAATTTAAACAGTAGCTTATATGTTATATGTACACCAGGACGCAAATACATAAATGTAACATTATAGCCATAATTAGCATGCAAATGTAATATAAGTGTATAATTATTTTGTAATGATTAGGGTAATGAATCAAAATTTGTTGCTTCCATTTAATAATACAAGTTAAGTTTGCGAACACACTGTTGATAACTGACTGTCCAGGTCACTTTGACTTTCTATTCACTGGCTCAGAGGAATCATGTAATTTATCATAAATTTAAACCGTCATTCAAGATAATGTCCTGTTCTGCTGAATATAGAAAGAAACACGATAGATTAAGTTCTGCTTCAGTAGTCTTTGGGTATTAACACTTCAGTAGCAGTGGAATCATAAAGCAGATCGTGACATTATTGAGACTCACACAGAGACACAGAGCAGTGGAAAATTAATAACAGAGATTTGAACTGAATTTTATGGACCTCTAATGGCTTTTACAAAGAGGACAAACTGTAAAACAGAGACAGGTGAACAGGTCAAAAAGCTTATCTTAAAATGTGTTCTCTCTTCTTCCATTATGAACTTCATAATTGCCTCAAGAACTATATGCCAGCTGTCTGTGGAGAATCGCTTACACATAAAAGAAGCTCAAGGTTAAAAGGAGCTTTCATCTTATTCACTCTTAAGACATTACAGCAGCCACTTCACTTGCTTAACACCTGATTTAAAAAATAAATAAATAAGATGCATAGGGTCATGAGGAATCAAGAAGAGGTTCAAATTTAAGCCCAGACTGACTGGTCTAGAAGTGATGCCATGTTCTTATGTAGTAACTTATTACACAGTAAAAAAAATGATGTGATGAAAAAGTCAGGACAAAATATGTTTTTCAGTTCCTTTAACTTATAAAAATAATTCAAACAATTTAAACTTTTTATATGAATATTCAACTTGATTTTTTGAAGTAAGTTTAATGTCATTTAAATTCAAGAAGCCCAATTAAGTTAAATGAATTTAACAGCATGGGGTGTTTTCCCAGACAGGGCTTAAATTAGGTCTGGAGTATTAATCACAGCTTTACAAGTAGCTGGAATGCAGATTAAGTACAAATTACTAACTCCTCGACTATATACTATTTACAAATAAATTAGATTAATTTAAAACCAGCTGTGCTAATCTGAATTAGCATGACAGGGGTTGCCTAATTAAACACTCAAAACAAATGTTTCAGCCTAAATTTACATTTTATGTAATTTAATTGCATAACAATTTTCCACCTATTTAGATTACATAGTTTTAACATAAACAAATCAATAAACTTATTGTGACTCATATGCGTCAGTCATACGTGAATGAAACAGGTAAGATTTATGTAATCATTCACAACAAAGTCTCCACACTGCTCAGTGTTCGTGTGTTTCCAAACTACAGAGTGTTAAAGTGGCATTGAAGCAGTGCTGGAGTTTAAGAAGATAATTATGTGATGATTGGCCATTAATGATGAACAGCTGCTGTTAACAAGCAGAAACACTGAAGAAAAGAGAAACACAAGAACTACAACTGACTTCAGACACAGCCTTAGATTAATTAACTGAAATAAAAGACATTAAATCTCTCAAAATCTGATTAAACAACTTCTAAAACAGCTTTACCAGCTTCTCATTATTAGTCAGTTTGACTTTGTTCCTTTCAGACATCTAGAGAAGCTCTTAATAAGAATTAACAGAGGTTTATGTTGAGCTGGTTGTTTTAACTGTATGTTCATAAAAACGTGTTAAGCTTAGCCAGCGAAACCTAAAAACAAAACATTTTAACAAGATGATCCACAAACTTCATTTGAAATCCAATTTCTGATTAAATGGAAGTTGTATTGCTTTAGCATGGTTTATAGCTTTAGATCAAGTAATATATATGCATTGCAGCATGAAGCATTTTGTTGACTTATCATTGTTGAGGTTCATAAGCTGATTCTTGATGTCTGTGGTCTGTGTTAGAGCTGAAGATCTTTGCCCGAACCCGATGGGACCCAACAAAATGAAACACTTATCTCATTGATGGTGATTTCAAATGAAACAATATAACATATAAACCTCAGTTAATTCTTATTAAGAGCTTCTCTAGATGTCTGAAAGGAACAAAGTCAAACTGACTAATAATGAGAAGCTGGTAAAGCTGTTTTAGAAGTTGTTTAATCAGATTTTGAGAGATTTAATGTCTTTTATTTCAGTTAATTCATCTAAGGCTGTGTCTGAAGTCAGTTGTAGTTCTTTTGTTTCTCTTTTCTTCAGTGTTTCTGCTTGTTAACAGCAGCTGTTCATCATTAATGGCCAATCATCACATAATTATCTTCTTAAACTCCAGCACTGCTTCAATGCCACTTTAACACTCTGTAGTTTGGAAACACACGAACACTGAGCAGTGTGGAGACTTTGTTGTTAAAGTCAAAGTCAAAGTCACCTTTATTTATATAGCGCTTTAAACAAAATACATTGCGTCAAAGCAACTGAACAACATTCATTAGGAAAACAGTGTCAATAATGAAAAAATGATAGTTAAAGGCAGTTCATCATTGAATTCAGTTATGTCATCTCCGTTCAATTAAATAGTGTCTGTGCATTTATTTGCAATCATTTTATTTGCAATAAAAATGTAGTTTGGAAACACACGAACACTGAGCAGTGTGGAGACTTTGTTGTGAATGATTACATAAATCTTACCTGTTTCATTCACGTATGACTGACGCATATGAGTCACAATAAGTTTATTGATTTGTTTATGTTAAAACTATGTAATCTAAATAGGTGGAAAATTGTTATGCAATTAAATTACATAAAATGTAAATTTAGACCGAAACATTTTTTGAGTGAACATGGAATGAATCAAGAAAAGCTTTAAATTGTATGGAATATAGAGAAGCAACTCTAAGGAAATCAATGGCAGCAGAAAAAAAGACTGCAATCAATTAAAAAAAAAACTTTACTGAAAAAAAGAAACTTTTTTTAAAGCAAGCAAAATAAACTACACACATCAGATGTGGAATAAAAGAAAAGGAATGGCTGGAAATCAGTGGGAAGTCGTGGCCTAATGAGAGTCGGTTAGAGAGTCGGACTCCCAATCGAAAGGTAGTGAGTTCGCGTCCCAGGCCGGCAGGAATTGTGGGTGGGGGGAGTGCATGTACAGTTCTCTCTCCACCTTCAATACCATGACTTAGGTGCCCTTGAGCAAGGCATCGAACCCCCAACTGCTCCCCGGGCGCCGCAGCATAAATGGCTGCCCACTGCTCCTTGTGTGTGCTCACAGTGTGTGTGTGTGTTCACTGCTCTGTGTGTGTGCATTTCGGATGGGTTAAATGCAGAGCACAAATTCTGAGTATGGGTCACCATACTTGGCTGAATGTCACTTCACTTTCAGTTTGTAATGAATTATTGCATATTTTCTTCCAGTTCAGGTGTTTTCAATCAGCTTTTCAACATTTCTATTTTTATGTTTTATGTCTGTATATATATATATATATATATATATATATATATATATATATATATATATATATATATATATATATATATATATATATATATATATATGTCAGGGATACTCCAGATTCTTCAGACCCAATCACCTCACACACCAAAATTCAATGATGAACTGCCTTTAACTGTCATTTTGCATTATTGACACACTGTTTTCCTAATGAATGTTGTTCAGTTGCTTTGAGGAAATGTATTTTGTTTAAAGCGCTATATAAATAAAAGTGACTTGACTTGACTTGATCACAATCACCGGAGTACCAATCAGCATCGGAGTACCAAACCTGTCACCATCTCATCAACACTAGCTTAAATACACAGTCACTGCAGTTGCACTCTGTAAATCCCCACTCTTTACCTGATTCTCTTACTGGGACTCGTTCCCATTGCCTGCCAGTCTTTGCCTAAGGCATCATCTGTTGAATCTGTTTAAGGGAATAAAGGAAGCAATCACTACGTGAGCTACATCCCTTCAGGTCCTGGAACTCTCTATTTAATAACCTGTTTACATTGCATCTCTCCCTTCAGAACTGAGCTGTAATAAAGATTATTATTTACCAGTCTTTCTCCTCGAGGTCTACTTCTGTGTTGTGACTATCTATCTATCTATCTATCTATCTATCTATCTATCTATCTATCTATCTATCTATCTATCTATCTATCTATCTATCTATCTATCTATCTATCTATCTATCTATCTATCTATCTATCTATCTATCTATCTATGCTTCATAAAGGAGCTGTTATAGAGAGGTGGTAAGCATTAGAAGCAACCTACCTATGTTCAAAAGAAGATTATGAAAATAAGTCTGTATTGTTTATCCTTCTGATAGGAAAAATAAATAAAATATCAAAAATCTAATTTTTCAAAAAAATCACATTATAGGAATTTTTTTTCTCTAATACACATTGGCCACAGTTACTTGTACCCATAGAAACTATTGAGTACAATCTCTGAAGATCTGTATTTCCATTTGTTAGCACACCAGGGTGACTGGAGTATAAATATGTGGATCACATAGGCCAACATGAAGAGGATAGTTGGAGTGGCCAAGGAGATCTGGGGTCAGAAAACCTCAAGAAAAAAAACACCACATACATCAAGTTGTTGGGAGGGTTTGAAGAAAAACAAATTCCAGCATATTCAGTTGCTACACACTACTGGAACTTACCACAAACAGGATTGGGTTCCTTTGTCAGATGAACCTTAAAAAATTAGCTCTTTTTGCAGGAAACTCACAAGGGGAGTTTGGTGCAAACAAGGATAAAAAAAAATAACGCCAGCGTGTACATTGAAATATACTGCTGTATCTTTAATGTTGTTGGCCTAATCTTCTGCTGGAGTTCCAGGACATCTTGTTCAGATACATGGCATGTTCATGGATTCTAGCAAATACCAACAGATAAAAAATCTAAACCTGACTGAATCCGCTAGAAATTAACTTATAATGGGCCTTGTTTGGATCTTTCATCAGGATGTTGATCTAAAAAAGACTATCATGGACATTTTGAATATTGAGGAATAAATTATTGATGTGTGTGTGTGTGTGTGTGTGTGTGTGTGTGTGTGTGTGTGTGTGTGTGTGTGTGTGTGTGTGTGTGTGTGTGTGTGTGTGTGTCACCCTGCACCACAAAACCAGTCTTAAGTAGCATACATAGTATATCTGTAGCAATAGGCAAAAATACATTTTATTTTTCCTTTATGCCAAAAATCATTAGGATATTAAGTAAATATCATGATCCACAAAGATTTTTTTAAATTTCCTACCATATATCGAAACTTGATTTTTGATTAGTAATATGAATTGCTGAGGATTTCGTTTAGACAACTTTTTTTTGCACCCCCATGTTCAGGATTTTCAAATAGTTGAAAATAGTTGATATTTTTTTCCCAGTTGAGAACCTCAGGCATTTGAAAAAAAAGCAACCAATACTATTTCAGTCACTTTTAATATCTTATGGGTAATAAGTTTGAAACTTAATTGAAAGTGTTATTAAGTACAACAATGTATTTTTTGAGAAAACAAGCAATGTACCATTTATCTCAGAAGGGAATACAGACATAGTCAAATCATATTATAATTGAGCTGAGGGAAATCACTGTCATTATGTTTCTCTGTATTGGCAATTCAAATCCGCAGGTGCTCCATGCTGTGGGCGAAGATTTTAACATCTCATTCTCTCAGGAATAAAATTGGATTGCAGCTCAGTGTTGATATATTTAATTTCTTCAAAAATATATAATGGATCCGACACATTCAATACCCGATTCAAAGTTATATATGTAACCTCAGCGATGAAAAGCTTGAGGGATGTGTTCCTTTAAAAAAAATGTTGGATGCTTTTCAAGGATGAAGAAAGAGATGGAGAAAGGAGAGACAGAAAATGAGGGATGAGAGTGTGGGAGAGAGAGACAGAGGGCTGTTTTGCTCAGCGGCTGTGGAGTGATAAGGGGTAGAGCTGCCTGGAGCACATGGGAGAAGTGCGGCCGCTGCTGATACATACAGGACGAACAGACACTGGGACACTGGGTGAGTCAAGCAGACATCTCTTCATCTGTTTCAGCACTTCATTTCATATGACACAGCATTCCGGAGAGGTTTTCAAGCTTTTTTAATACAAATATCTAAAGCCAAATACAATTTTTCCCATTTATGATGTGATTTAATGTTTTTCCTACAACTATAACTATGACTAAATACCATCAACACAATTCTCACTGACTTCATGAGTTAAATGTATTTAATATTACTTAAAGTTGATTTATATATATGAGAATATAACAATCTGATGCACACAAAGACCATCCAGATATCTTAATATACTGTAGTTCAAAGCATCAAAGCAAAATGACTTTATTCATTATAATTTACTTACAAAAATTTAAGAAAACTTAAATAGTGTTGAAAGTAGACAAAACATATCTGGGTGAAATTTAGAAAGCAATCGCAAAACATGTTGAGGTCAACTGAAAATGCAGTGGCTTTAAAACTACAAAATGCGATGGCGACGTACCATTTCCAAAACAAAACTACACCATAGCCATTTTTTATGAGCTAAATGTTCTTGAAATTCCTCTCAGCTGGACGGGCTCTGGGTGACCTGATATGGTCATACTGGCTTCCTGCTGTGGCTCTTTAGCACAGTCCTCACACTTTCTCAAAAAGAAAAATTGCTGCTCTTTCTTAGTCATCTGATATCAATCATCCCTCACGGAAATCACTGCGATCAACTCAGTGTTGCCCAGGGAAAGCAAATGAAGATTTAAAAAAGAGAAATGATTTAAAAATTAAATGTATGATTGCACAGATGGAGAACAAGGTGTAGGGACAGTAGCAAAAACGACAAGTTGCCAAGTTTGAACGGGCGCACCGATTACTCCATTACAGCCTCTCAGCAGTTTCATTTCAGTGCACTGTGGAGCAGCATGTCATTATAGTGTTAAAATAGAAAGAGCTAGAGACAGACGGATCCTGCCCTCTCAACTCTCCCAAGTCCATTTTCTGAGTGCGAAAAAGAGTGCACATCCATTGTATATTATTCCATATTTGTCCATCTGAAAGAAGAAAACATCATTTCGGAGTTTCTGATGGAGAACCTGTGACTGTTTAGTAGCTGTTGGGCAAGATGTGCACCGCATTTTCAGTGGTATATAGAGTAAGGGAAATACTATGACAGTCATTTTGTCACAGTACATTTGTAGGTGCATTAGCAAAATTTCAGCAATATACTGTGTGCAATAGAGGTCCTATTACAATATTTTTTCAATAGTGTAAGTGCAGCTCGTACAGAAGTCAGTGACAAACCAAGCAGCTTTCTGATGGTCAACATGGCAAATACATGAAAAACGTGAACCAGCTGGGAAATCTATGTAGAAATCCCAATGAGTGGATTCCTATTGAAACGAGTGGTTTTCGCCCGCAACATTTTGGATAACAAGGGACAAATTGGATCGTACCTTATTTCCAAAATTTTGTGAGTGCTTTTGTTCATGTCTGTTAGCTGCTAGTGTAATCCTAAAAGTTAACAAACTTAACTTTTACAGTTAACTGTCTTTCTTTGCCAGGAAAATTTTTTTTTTCCCAAAAATGCTCTGGAATGAGAACGTCCTCAAATTATACATACTTCCAGTGTGTAATTAGAATTTATGTCAAAACAGAATAAAGGAAAACTGTGCTCAACGAGACTTTGGGGCTTTCGTGCCTGTAATATTGTGGATGCAAAAAGAAAATCTTATTAATGTCAGTAAATTTCAACATTTGGTAATATAATATAAAAATTCAAATTATCCGTTAATATTATTTAATGGACCTTAGCTAATATTAACTAACAATGAACAGATGTATTTTCTATTAACTAATGTTAACAAAAATTAATGTACTGCTCTTGGTTAGCTGATTTTAGTAAATGCATTAACTAATGATAACTAATGGCATCTTAGTATAGTGTTAACCTTAAATTCTTTTAAAATGTTAGCGTTAAAATATATATAAATATATACACTGTATATGTGGTTATCTCAAGCTTTATGTTTTCAAAAAGCTGGATATAAATCCAAAAAGTAGTCAGGCTGAATTGGTCATTTTAAACTATATTATATCATGGAAGTCAGTTTTATGGATCAGAACAGCTATAGCAATTTCCCCTTGAGATAAAACAATTTCATTCAGTGAGCCAGCATAAATTTTGCTATGGGTGCCTTTCCTTAAGTATGATTCCAGTCCTGAATTTTAATGTAGACCTCAGCAGTGTATACAGAGTCTGAATTGCTCTCTTTAAATTAGTCTACTGTTTTTAAATGCTTCTGCTTCAATGATTTCCATTTGTAAACTGCTTTTGGTAAAAGTCTCTGTTATAAAGCTGGTTTTAAAATCAAGTAGTCAGGGTGATTGGGTCATTTTAAATCATATCGCGGAAGACAATTTTATGGATCAGAACAGCTAGCAATTGCCCCTTGAGATAAAACAGATTTCACTCTATATTTTGTAAATGTTAGTTCAACACAATGTGAAAACCACTGCGAACACACAACATAAACTTGTGCCTCCCAGAACAAATCTAATGTTAGCAAACAAATTCGGGGGAGAGAACATGACAAGAGAGTAAATTAAGACAGCAGAAGGTGAGAAAAGTGCTGGAGGTAAAGGAGGATAATGGAAGGATTTTTGGCAGAGCAGCAGGGGAACGGGCTACTTTCCCTCCTGGCAAATGGCAATGAATCAATAAAAAATAAACAACACTTTCCCTTTAATTCAGCCAATAGTAAAAAGTATGTATACCAGTATTTATTTATTTCCTATAACTCAGTCCTTAATAATTCAAGGACATTTGTAGCAGGTGGGGTTTCTCAGAAGAGGCAATGCATCCTCAAACAAATAATTGGATGAACAAATAATCAACAGCACAAACATAAAACAAAATAAATATTAGCAATTTGACATGAAGAAGTGTCTAAAGCTCTCACTTTCATAAAACAATATTGAGGTGGCATCTCTTTTGCCTCCCTCGAGCTCACTGTGTTCATAGAGCAGCTTGTGAATGATTACGCTGTCAGTGCAGTAATGCTGTATTGTCTTGTTCCTTGTTTATTGCTATTTATATATTCCCTGTCCTTGTACCTTCTACGTTTAATTAAATGTAGCATCGTTCGTCTGTTACAGTACAGCCAAAGTATCTTTAGTGTAAAAACGTAACATTAACTAAAACTAAAACCATAAAACATTTCCATTACTTGAAATAAAATAAACATTAACACAAATAAAATATAAAAACTTGACTTATTCTATTTAAAAAAACAAAAGAAAAAGAACTAAAACTAAAATTTTATTTTAAAAAACAGTAAATATAAAGATTTTATCTAAATTAACATATACTACATAAAATTTTTATTAATATTACAGTATACTAAAATAACACTGGAGTAGATAAATCTATCTTTCATTTAGGTGAATATAACGGATTTCCAGATAAATAAATAAAATATATATATATATATATATATATATATATATATATATATTTTTTTTTTTGTCTTTAAAATGACTTAACATATTTTTTTGTCACATTTATATAAAAAAATTGTTTAATTCTTATGCCAAGCTTATTCAGTTGTGTCTTCCTGTAAGTAATATTTGGACACATATTTGGACACATTCAGTGAACCAGCATACATTTTGCTATGAAAAAGGTGCCAGTGTTTTCCTCAAGTATGATTCTAGTGCTGAATTTTAATGTAGACTTCAGCAGTGAATACAGAGTCTGAATTGCTGTCTTTTAATTATTCTACTTGCAGCAATATTAGATGAATCCCTTCTTGCTGACCACAATAAAGCTCCTAGCAGGAGCATCCCTGAAGAGAAACGTTCATCGCAGCTTCCTGTGACTACGCTCGCCTGTAAGGATTTCCTGACCGTCACAGTATGGACAATCTCTTCACCTCTTCCTTCCCTGTTAAATGCCAGAACTCTAGAGACTGTAATCTCACTACTGCCTGTCCTGATAACCAAACTGGAAACTCCACATCTCCAGCTCTGGTTAACCCTCCAGCATTTGGGATGTCCTACTTCACCATGACCCTCGGCGCACTCTCTAATCTAACCGCGCTTGCAATCCTAGCCCATTCCTACGCCCGCTTCCGCCGACGAGCCAAAGCTCCTTTTCTACTGCTGGCTTCAGCCCTGCTTCTAAGCGACCTGGCCGGTCATGTGATCACAGGGGCTTTGGCACTTCATCTCCATCTTGGGAGGGTGAAGCATTACAGGGCGGCATTAATAATGGAGCCTCCACAGGTTTACTGCAAATTATTTGGCAGTTGCATGGTGTTTTTCGGCCTTTGCCCTCTGCTGCTAGGCAGTGCGATGGCAGTGGAGCGCTGCATAGGCATAACACGACCTCTCCTGCACCCGGCAGTCGTCACCATGACACGTGTCCGCCTCACCGTGCTGCTGATCACCTTGACGGCTCTCATTTTGGCAGGACTCCCTCTGCTTAACGTGGGCAGCTACCAACCACAGTTCCCTGGCACCTGGTGTTTCTTACCTGTTAACAATCTGATCTCCATCGCTGATGCCAGCCTCTCTCTGGCTTTTTCCACACTGGGGCTTGTAACATTGACCATCTCAGTTGTGTCTAATACTATAAGTGGGCTGAAGTTGCTCCAGGCAAGGTTTAAGGACCGTTGTGTTAAGTCAAGCGCTGCGAGGAGACGTGGATCTTTCTCATCTTCGTCTCTGCACTCCCTGGATGTGGAGATGATGACGCAGCTGGCTGCCATAACAGTGGTCTCCTGTGTCTGTTGGAGTCCTTTTCTTGTGAGTACACTGTAAAAAATAAAATATCATCTGTGAAATTTACATTACAAATGCCAGTCTGCTGGTTTTTGGCTGCTAGAACGGAAACAATTGCTATAACTGTACCATAAGAAATATGTTTTTTTTTACATATTGAACTTACATTTATAGTAAAAATAAACTTATATGTAATTCAATAAGTGTCATTACGTTAACTGACAAAACACAGAGGGTTATGAAAAAGTTTAATTTCCACAATCCTATATATATATATATATACACACACACACACACCTCCACACACACACACACAGAGAGAGAGAGAGAGAAACACATACATATATAAATACCCTGACCCTGGACCACATAAGCAGTCTTAAGTCTACATTTTTCGAAATTGAGATTTATACCTAATCTGAAAACTGAATAAATAATATTTCCATTGATGTATGGTTTATTAGGATCTGATAATATTTGGCCAAGATACAACTATTTGAAATTTGGAATCTGAGGGTGCAAAAAAAAAATCTTACGAATGTCCAAATTAAGTTCTTAGCAAAGCATATTACTAATCAGGAATTAAGTTTTGATATATTTACAATAGGAGATTTATAAAATATTTTCATTGAACGTGAGCTTTACTTAATCTCCTAATGATTTTTGGCATAGAAGAAACATCTAAATATACCCCAGTGACTTAAGACTGGTCTTGTGATCCAGGGTCACATATGTCATACAAATGAAAAACATTCACTTAAAAAAACATTTGATGTAACATAAACCCTAATGTATCTAATTGTTGAGAAAAATTAAGAAGAAACGGTTATTTTAATGAAAAACAAATGATAAGTGTCACCTAAAGTATCAAGCAGCATAACGGGCTGTTTTTTACGGCTAACATATCTAAAAGCAAATAACACCGGAAGCTTTGCACATTGGAGAAATGGGCGCACCATCATACTAAGGTGGATAGTACGGGAACATACCATTAACCAATTAACAGGTTTTTACAGTCTTTTACCGTTAAAATACTATCAATTTTTACATTGTGAGGTGTTGTGCATTTGATAAAACACTTATGTGTCACTTCATTTGTGAATCTCTAGACTGTTTGACCGTTTTCCTCTTCGTTTCACAGATTTACATCCTCATGTCCGTTAGCAGGTTTTATGAAGGAACCAGAGGGCCGAGGCATCAGTGTGAGAAGCTGCTTCTCTTGGCTCTGCGTTTGGCGAGCTGGAACCAGATTCTGGACCCGTGGGTTTACATCCTCCTGCGGAGAGCGGTTCTGCGCAGACTCCTTCAGCTGCTGCAGCCGGACAGAGTCCTGTTCACACAGAGCAGCTCCTACAGAGACTCACACAGAAAGCAGATCAGCTTACACTGATTACAGACTTGTTTACACTTGTTCACGTGTGGTCACTCATCAAAAATACTGTGGGAAAATTATTATTTTTCCTTATAAAGGAAGAATGTTAAAAGTATATCTTAGAAAATTAAATGAAATGTAAGAAAAGGTCCCTTAAGTGTACATTACTTTGAGAGAGAACACTTTCATGACTGTTTAAGTATGCCTTTAAAAAGTGCAATTTGTAATAATGCAGAATTTAAACGTTTTACTTTAAAGTACATTTTACATCATTGTTTTATCTTTTATTAATAAAAACGTATTCTGATGTGTTGAGATAAAGATCAGCTGACTGCATTTTACGTACATTAACAATTCATGTAGCATGAAATTAAACATCTGAAAACATTCTGTATTATTGCACCTTTATTTTTTTATAGTAGCTATATTATTTATTATTTCTGTAATAAGTAAACTTATTCTGTAAGAAATATGCTATAGGCTACTTCTTTTTTTCACAAGGTTTGACTTTAAAGTTTTCAAAAATTACTATAGTATCCATCAAAATACTATAGTTATAGCAAAAAAATGTATTAAAATAAATTAAGTATTACTTGGATGCTACAATCTTGGCTTTATTGATAGTTTGTGACACATGCAATTTTGCTAATCATTCATCAAAGGCACCACAGAAATGTCAGCAGTAAAACATCTACATTTATATGAAAAAAAAAAATATTATTTTTAATATAGAATATTCAGTTTTTAAATATTCAGTTTTTAAATATTACTATATATTTACTTTATAATTAGTATGTATAATTATAACATAATATATAAATAATAGTAAAATTATTATTATCATTATATGTTTTACTTTAACTGGTACATTTAAGTACATTAGCATTAAACCTGTCATTTACTGTCACAAAATGTAGTGCATGAAAGTTACAGTGATGTCTTTACTATACATTTTACATCATTGTTTTATCTTTTTTTTAATAAAAACGTATTATCCTGAAGTGTTGAGCTAAAGATCAGCTGACTGCATTTTACGCACAATTAATTATTGCATGCTAAATTATATAAATTAATTCTGTTGATCAAAAAACAGCTAGTGAGTAAATTATGATAGTATTTTTTGGGGAGGGGGGGTAATTCATATTTTTGATTTGTTGGTCAAAAAACAATTGACTTGATTTTTTTTTTTTTTTTAAGATTAAAAAATCGCTTGTGTGTCACACGTTGTTTAAATACGTAAATAAAAATAGTAAATAACATAACCACGAACAATCATTTCATTTTTAACAGTATTACCGACACGACGAGCTCCACACTTTTATTGTGAAAACCACTCTCCTCTCAGCCATTTTGGAAAGCTTTCACACCAGCTCAGGCTTCAATCATGTTTCTCCAAACAGTCAGTCAGTGGTTGTTTGTTAGTAAACACGTAGTTTGTCGAAAAGGTGCTGCACGTGAAGAGAAGATATTTACTGACTAGTGAACTTCTGAATGTAACAGACTATAGTAGCAAGTTCTCCCGCCCTGTGCTCTCGGACGCTCGTCTTACTTTCATAGGGGTCTGTAAGTTTGGACATAACTGTGTTCAGTCAACCTCCTCTAACTGCACAGCAAGGTCGTCCAATGTCTTGACAGACCAGGGCTGGCTGAACTATATATCTCTCAACCATAGGTAAGCTTTCATGGCTGTTTTATTGCTTTATGATACCGCCGTAAACCATCAGCAGACACGTTGTGTGAATATCTAAGTGGAGACTTTGCTTCGCTGCTGTGTCTGTGACTGATAGGTGATGCTCAGCATGTACCTGTTTTAGGATGCACTATGTGGCGAGTGGCTCCCTGTCCTTGGGTTCCCTGGGACTGCTCCGTCTGTTTGGGGCATGCTGGTCCTGGAGCCTCGCGGCAGGTCTGGGTGTTTATTTAGGAACAGGAGGCTGGCGGTACCTGTATGTGGTGGTTCGTACGGCTAAAAGGGACATCAAGTGAGTGACTGATGTTTTGGATCTCACATCAACTACAAATTATGTCCTGCTGAAAAAAAATAAACTGAAACCAGTCTAAGCTGATTGGCTGGTTTTACCTGGTTTGCAGGCGTGGAAGACCAGCATAAACCAGCTAAGACATAAATGTATTTATTTATTTTTAGCAGAAGTTCTTTTAAAGTCAGCATTTTACCTTAAAACCAGAAATGTACCCTATCTATTTTCTAAATGCATTTAAGTGCATGTTTGAATTTTAGAAGAAGAAAAATTGGCCAGGTAATGAATATTTTGAAAATTGAAAATTTCTTCATCTTCTGGTGAAGTTACAGGCTTCTCTCTGGTGACTTATGCAGGACATCTTCAATAATTTTGTCCTCATAAACTCCTCCCCTTACCCTTACAATTGCCTGGAAGCTCGCATTCAAATCTGCTTTCATCCAATCAACAACCAGCCCATAGACCCAAGTCGCTGCCTTGTGTTATTTTTCTTTTCGATAATCCATTTTACTCTGATTCACATCACAATGTGGATAAAATATCTGTCATTAGACTAGCTTCTTCTGTTTCTGAATTACCCCCCCCCCCCCCCCCCCCCCCCCCAAAATGCTATCATAATTTACTAACTACCACTATGTACTCATGCACTATGTACTCAATCAGATAATGTATGAATCATATAAAGCTATTTTGTCATTCATAATCAGTCTGATTGCCCCTCCACCTTCACTACGTAATTAAAGGTTATTTAAGTGCATCATCCGGGTATTTAAAGTGCACTTTTTCTTTTTGGAATTTTCAGTGTGAATGCACTACTCGCACTATTTATAATAAAAACGTCATAGAATAGTGCGTAAGTACGCGATTTGGGATGCACCTACTGTCTACTTAACCTGTATGAAACTTTTTTTCTACTGTGAAACTTGGAAATTAAAATTCAGCATGCAATAAAAATTGACCCTATTATTTCATTTTATTTTTTATTTATTTTTGCATGTCAGTGGTCTTGTTGTAAACAGTAAATCCATGCAATTTTTCATGCGTAATATCTATGCATAATGTAATAACTTTCTCTTCAATGTCTGTTTTGTGCCAACTTTGAGTTGGGTTGCAAATTTGGTTATGAAAGCAAAGAACTGCTGCCACGTTAACAAAATCATGTGGAATATGCATGAGGGAATCTTTCCTTCTCAGACGGAATTCTCAATTGTGTGGATTCCTATTGAAATGACTGGATTTCGGCCACAAAAATTTGCATAATAGAGTTAAATGTGACAGAGCCTTTAATAACACTTATTAACATGACTTTGAATATTCAAATAAGAGCTATGAAAGATGTGAAAATGACTTACCGATTTCTCCTTCTCTTGTCCATCAGCGGTCTTTACGTGCTGCTGAGGGTTAAACTGGCATTATGGCTTCATATTCGTAACCGAAACACCATACCCTCCATCTTTTCCAAAACCGTGGCTCGGCACCCAGACAAACCTGCGCTTGTGTATGAAGCCACTGGGGAAACGTGGACTTTCTCTCAGTTAGATCAGATCTCCAATGCTGTGGCCCACTGGGCACTGAGCCAGGGTTGGACCTCAGGAGATGTGGTGGCACTATTCATGGAGAGCCGGCCGCTCCAAGTGGCACTCTGGCTCGGCTTGGCTAAAGTAGGCGTGGAGGCCGCACTCATCAACTTCAACCTCCGACGGGATTCACTCCTGCACTGCATGGGTGTTTCAGCATCCAGAGCGCTGGTTTTTGGAGCAGAGCTAGCAGATGGTGAGTCTACAGCATTCACTTTGGCTTGTACCTGGATCATGCAACTAATTGCACATGCCTCCCTGTGTGTATGTAGCCGTGTCTGAAGTGAGCTTCTCTTTGAGTGAGACCATGGTGCGGTTCAGCACAGGAGACCTCAGACCAGACCAGATGGCTGCTCTGAAATGTCACCCCCTCGACTACATCCTGGCATCTGCCCCTCGAAACCCACCACCCTGTACCGTGTCCAAGGGCTTCAATGGTGAGTTTTACAGTATTACAAGGTTTTAGCTGTAGAGCAGAGTTTTCAAATACATGTATAATGTGTCAGATATAGCTTGTGGAGCAGTCTGGAATGACTTGAGGAAAAACGATGTTTAATCTATTAAAAGGGTCATGAATTGATCAATCCAATTTTCCTTAAAAACATATCGCAAGTAACTCAAAACTTGATGTTAGTCCAAAAACAGCTATTATTGAAACAACGCTGTCAAATGATTAGTTTTTTTTTAACTTCCAAGGTTTAAATTACGTTAATAGAGATGCATACGTTAGCACAAGACTGCCTGCTCAGACACAGATCAACACATATTCATCTCTTGCACGTGTTTGTGAAGTAAGAGATACCACAGCAGCAACACTTGGAATAAAAATAGATTTCGATTTTATAAATGTTGTTATGATTTTAGTTGTGGAAGAACATCGTCTTTGCATGCCTTGAACACAAGCACACCTTTAATGAAAAATGGATGGGATTGTAATGCTGCAACACACAAGCATGCATTTCAATTCTAAACCTTGATCTGTTATAAATGATTGTTTTGAAATGTAAGGACGCGTGTAGTCGGCTGTTCTGTCTCAGAATTGTTTATTTCGTTTATTTGTTAAGCAAAATCAAGTCTTTAACTCAACAGTCATATTCATACTGTTCCTTTCAATAGCATGAAAAAATAAACTGATATTCAAGTTGTGATTATATAAAGCGATCGAATAACTTTTCCTCTTATTATTGTTCAAAGGGTTTTTATTATTAACAAAAACATTTTCATTACTTCTGGATTAAAACATTAACTGAATATCAACTTTTATTTCAGCTAGTGGCTGAGGCAACATTTTCATTTTGTTAAAGTACTAAAATAATTAAAGCTAAACGTAATAAAAACTGTTAAAAAACAAATAATACACAACAAAATGACTAATATTTGATTACTCAGTCAGCTCAGTTCAGCTTGAGTCTTGCTCTCGTTAAAATCACAGAGACCTTCTGTAATGCTAAATTAATCTCTCAGTGTTCCTGTGGCTCAGTGGTAGAGCATTGCATTAGGAAAATGTAGCCTGAATGCACTGTAAGTCGCTTTGGATAAAAGCGTCTGCTAAATGCATAAAATTTATATTGTGTCTGCATTTTTTACGCTGCGTGTAAACCCACATCTTTTTGACCTACGGGAACACCAAGTTGTTACCATTTAAAAAAAAAAAAAGAAAAGGTGGCCTGTATGTTTAAAATGACACTTTGACACTCCTGCTAGAGGTTGTGGACCGTCTGAGGGACGGATCAGGTGGCATTATTAGCATCTTTATGGGCACATTTCTTTGACTATCAGTGCACTGGCGTGTTACATTTATTTCATGTCTCATACTTTTACGATCTCTGGTGTTGCAGTTTTGTAGCAAAATTTTCTGTTGTGAGCCATTATTAAGGTTTTTATGGAGATAAGTTTGAAACTTCTAGATAATTAGTGGACTTGGAATTGGTGGACAGACAGTATTAGAATGACGTATAAGCATCGTCTGTTTATCCTGGTGGCTAGTTTTGTTATTATTATCATTATTATTATTTGTATGTAAAGTATATTTCTGATGTCCTCCCTTCCAATAAGAAAATATTCCACCTCTCCAAGACTGAATTTTTCCTAGATTCATTAGAAAATATGTCAGATTATACCTATTACACAAGTCATTATGAGAACACTTGAGAATGTGCTGCTGGCAGTGGAACTGCTTCCTGTGCAGAATAGCCCTGAATCAGTCACAAGGTAACATATTAATTAGATTTTAAATTTGCAAGTCATAGAGATCTATCAGCTCAGATAAATGTATCCACTTGTAGGAAGTGACCATGATTTATCAAGTGATCCTCAATTTTGTCAAGAGGTCTTTTGATGATACAAGACAATAATCTGATTGAAGACAAGCGTCTGAGTGAGAAAGATAAGAGTCAGACAGATAATATAGACAAATAAATATTTGAATGTCAGAATCTTTCAGAATTTAAAAATGTCAGAGTAGCATATGTCTGATACTATAAAGAAATATTATATGCTATTGCTTTTATAATAATATTAAGTAAATGGATGTCAAAATTATTAGATGTTTAATAAATGTCAATGTTTAGTGTGACACGATCCTTCTAATGATTGATTTATTCTAATGATCAATGCTGCTCAGGAAATATTTCTTATCAATGTTGATAACACCATGATACAGGTTTCTTTAGTGAATAGAAAGTTCGAAAGAACAGCATTTGTTTGAATCCCAAACTTTTGAACATTAGTGTGAACAACAGTTGTTACTTTATCAATCATACATTCCATTTCCATTTTCCAGTGTGAAAAACAAATTACCTAAAGGTCATATTTATTATATTTTTTGTTTTTTAATTAAATTTTTTATTAAATTGACTGCTAATAGTTCAGACATGTTGACTTATTTAATAATGTGATGATAAAAGGATGGAACCTGCTGAAGTAAATATTCTGAAATGTTCATAATTTCTCATTGTGTGTTCGGTTTATGTTTTTAAACATAGTAAGCTATAAATCCTGCACGCTAGACAGTTAGCAGTAATCTAGTAGTCCAGGTTTCACCCATGTTATATGTTGTAGATTTTTTTACATTTATTAATTTAGCAGACATTTTCCCTCTTTCTCTCACAGATCGTTTGTTCTATATCTACACTTCTGGCACCACAGGACTCCCTAAAGCTGCTATAGTGGTGCACAGTCGGTAACCTGCTCGCAGCCACCTCACATACTGTACATAAATCACTGAGAGAAATACTTTCATAAACTGAGCTTACATAAACTGCTTCTGTCTCCTAGATATTACAGGATTGCTGCTTTCGGCTACCATTCTTTTCGAATGCGGCCAGACGACGTCATGTATGACTGTTTACCCCTCTACCATTCAGCAGGTATATTGCATGTCACAGTTGCTAACTTTACAGACTCCTTGTCTTTCTATGAAGACATTGTAAACTGTCAGAAGATGTTGGTTCCAAACATACAGTTGCAGATTTTACAAATAGCTCAACGCATGCTGTACGTCTGTTGAATTTACTCTTTAACAGGTAATATTATGGGGGTGGGCCAGTGTCTGATCCACGGTTTGACCGTGGTGGTCAAGAAGAAGTTCTCTGCAAGTCGCTTCTGGGAAGACTGCATCAAACATAACTGCACTGTAAGGCATCTATATTTGGGTCATTATCAACAAAGATTTACTTTAATGAGCAATTCATACTTTCCTTGTACTTTAAATACTTTTTTGCTTTAAAGACATCTTTTCCAAAACCTTTTTTTATTTTATTTTAAAGAGACATGCGGAGGTTTGGGGGTCACCAAGGGTCCTCTATGTGAAATTAGTTACTTTTCTATGGTTATCTTGTCACATAATGACAGAATGGCTTCCTGTTTGTTGGTTATTTACAGTTACATTTATGATTTTAGCAGACACTTACATCCAAAAGCAACTTAAAAAAGCAATCAGTCAAGGAGCTAACAATAATCATAATATTCAATGCCAGGTTTATTTGACAACTAAATGGGGAAGCAAGCAAGAAGAGAATTGTGTGTGTGTGTGTGTGTGTGTGTGTGCGCGCGTGCGTGCGTGTGTGCGCGCGTGCATGCGTGTGTGTGCGCGTGCGTGCGTGTGTGTGTGTAAGTGCATTGGTTTAAGGTTGGAGGGAGATATGAAACTGACATTAATTTTAATTAATGCCAAATGGATTGTAAAATAGAATTGAAAACTATATATATATATATATATATAATTTTTTTTTGTAATAATTGCTTTTTTAATGTTCTTTTAAATAATAGATCTGGAGAATGATTTATTCATACCTATCTTAATGATTAATTGTTAATGAATGAGTAAACGGAGTGATAAAAATAAACTGCTCCGTATAGATAGTTCGTACTTTTACAGCCATCAGGTTTTTCTCCCTTTCTTGCAGGTTGTGCAGTACATAGGAGAGATTTGCCGTTATTTGCTGTCCCAGCCTGTGCGCCCCTCTGAGCGACAGCACCGGGTGCGTTTAGCCGTGGGAAATGGGCTACGGCCAAGCGTGTGGGAGGCTTTCATGGAGCGTTTTGGAGTAAAACAAATCGGCGAGTTCTATGGAGCCACCGAGTGTAACTGCAGCATTGCTAATATGGATGGCAAGGTCAAGTATCAGTGTTGTTCTGAGAACATTAAATTGCAATTATCAGTTGTAACCAGTAACTGAATGGTAAGAACTCACTCTCAACACTGAAGGTCGGAGCTTGTGGGTTTAACAGTCGCATTCTGCCAAATGTGTACCCCATCCGACTGGTGAAAGTGAACGAGGACACCATGGAACTGGTTCGGGACAAGCAGGGACTGTGTGTGCCTTGCCGACCTGGTGCGTTCACAGCTGAGTACTCTTTGGATTGCTGAATATATGCAAATGAAATAGGCTTCACATGATTTTAGATCTAATCTTTTTAATATAAGTCTTTTCTTCAATTATTTTAAAATGTATTTGGGTTACATCAAATATCAAATTAAATGGCTTTAAAGTTAGTTTGTTTAAAAAAAGACAAGCACTCTTATCAAGTAAAAATGGTTATTATTTGAGTGCATCCCACTTGAACAATGTACAAAATAATCAATAGTCATTTTCCTCCCACACATTTCTTTTGTGATCTTATCATGGATTTTTCTCTATGTATCGACTTCCACTCACAGGAGAGCCTGGGCTTTTGGTGGGGAGAATAAATCAGGAGGATCCTCTGCGTCGGTTTGATGGGTACGCTAGTCAGGATGCCACCAGGAAGAAGATCGCCTACAATGTATTCAAGAAAAACGACTCCGCTTATCTGTCAGGTGCACCTTTAACACACTGCAAAGAAACATTTTATTCTCCTTGATGATACTGTTATTTTTCTTCAACACATTTCTGGCAACTTATGAAATTGGCTGCCAGCCATGTCTCGGGGAACTTTTAGTGTCAGGGATATATAACCTATGTATGCACCACCCAGTAAACTTATTTTGTTGGCATGGTGTCTCTCAGGTGATGTTTTAGTTATGGACGAGCTAGGATACATGTACTTCCGGGACCGAAGTGGTGATACGTTTCGCTGTAAAGGTGAGAACGTGTCCACTACTGAAGTGGAGGGAACACTGAGCAGCCTGCTGGGACAAACTGATGTAGCAGTGTTTGGAGTTAATGTACCAGGTGAGACAGATAAAGCAACTTTTGTCCTAAAGTTCCCAGGACCTATAATTCCAAGTAGGGCTGTGCAAAAAATCTAATGTGATTTTCATGCACATCTCATCAGTAAAGACGCTCCTGTAATTAGAAGTATATCTCCAGCACGTGTGTTCGGATCAGGGTTGCCAGGTTTTCACAACAAATCCTGCCCAGTTGCTTCTAAAAACTAGTCCAAAACTAGTCCAATCGCGCTTCCAGGAGGTTCCCCCGATAAAAATTGCTTCCCGGGGTTACAATATAAGTTTTTTTTAGCAGGGTTGCCTTGGTAAAATTCGCATTTTAGGTGCTAAATATCACGTTATTTGTATTGGCGACCCGCGGACATGAAAAACTACCACAGACTTGGCAACACTGGTTGGCATTTACTACACCGAGCCGTAATTCACTGAAAATCTACACAAAATCGATGTTAAAATCGCAGGCGATTCTTTGTTGATTTTGAAAACGATTTTGTGTTAGTTGTCGGTAGACTACGGCTCTGTGTAGTAACTGCCGCTCCACCTGAACCAGTGTTGCCAAGTCTGCGATTGTTTTTCATGTCCGCGATTTGAAGCAACCCCAATACAAATAACGTGATATTTAGCCCCTAAAATGCTAATTTTACCAAGGCAACCCTTCCAAAAAATTTCTATTTTAACCCTGGGAAGCAATTTTTATCGGGGAACCTCCTTGGAAACGCGATTGAGCTAGTTTTGGACTAGTTTTAAGAAGCAACTGGGCAGGATTTGTTGTGAAAACCTGGCAACCCTGATCCGAACGTACGTGCTGGAGATAAACTTCTAATCACAGGAGCATCTTTACTGATGAGATGCGCATGAAAATCGCATTCGATTTTTTGCACAGCCCTAATTCCAAGTGTTTATCATCACATACAGTGTGTGTGTGTGTGTAGGTGTGGAGGGAAAGGCTGGAATGGCTGCCATCGCTGACTCCACAGGAAACTTTAACTGTAATTCTTTCCTGAAAGAGGTTCAGCATGCTCTTCCTCCATACGCACGGCCAGTATTTCTACGCATCTCCCCATGTGTAGATACCACAGGTGAGGAAAGATCTCCAGATGCCATACAGCCTGGAATGGATTATATGTAAAGTATTACGCCACATATACTGTCTAAAATTAAGCAACACTGTGAATATCACAATGATTAATGTGTATTTATTGAGCTATTAAGGTTTCAAACCAATTACTTTTGCAAACCTAGTCTCACAAATTGCAAATATGAGCGCATTAAGAAAGAGATTTATCTCTTTTTTTTTTTTAAACTTCACTCAAACTGTCTGTTTTAAAGAATCGATTTCTCATCATCATTTAAAAATATTCACGGAAATCTCTGCATAACGTTTCTTATATATTAAAATGTTTTAGTATAAAATGTGAACATTTTAGTTAATGACTACATATTACCATAGGTAAAATTAAAATAAATGATTAAGTGCATAGTGTTGATTATTTAAACTAGATTTTAACTGGATTATTATTATTTTTTATTTTTTTTTGGACAAGTATGGGGTCAATGTATGGGTTATATTTAAATAAAATACATAATTACTCATTTAAAAAAAAAAAATATTTAAATGATATAATTTGAAAAAAATCATGATCATGAATATTAATATGCATGCTGTGAGCTGATTTCCTACTCTTAACTATTCACAGGAACATTTAAAATTCAGAAGACCAGATTGCAGAGGGAAGGATACGATCCACGGCTTACAACTGACCAGATCTACTTTCTGAACTCCAGAGTAGGCCGTTATGAACTTGTGACTGAGGAGATGTACAATGCTTTTGAAGATGGCAGCATATCCCTTTGAGACAAAGAAGAAAGGTAGTCTGAACCTACCTGGTCTTCTAACCCGTGAACGCACAGTGCACAATGCAACAGAACCCACTCCGATTTGTTCTGCTAGTATTTAGACACTTTGTTGCATTTACATTTTGGTTTAAATTAATAGTACTGCTTTTGAACAGGTTTCTTCAGTTTCGTAGCCTACTAAACTGTCTTCACAATGACAAACTGAATATTTGATAAGCATTAGATGAGACCGTGAGAGAGAATTATTTGAATTTGTTATTCTGATTTTATAGTAGTGTACAGGTGTGAAAATATACGTGCACTCCCAATTTAACCAGTTTAGTAAATAACTCATCCACTAAAGCCAGCAGGATCAAAGATGAAACTCCACTGTCTGGATTAGACTTAAACCACTACAAACCAGCTGGTTGAATACTTTTTGATCCTGAAATGATGAAAATGAGTGTATGTTAACAGACATGAGATTTTTACTACATGAATATTGCTAAAACTCCAAAGTGACTTTTAGAAAGCTGAAAGATATCATTGTAAAGAGCTACGACAATGTGCCTTAGATTTTACCTCCTCAAGCTTTACCCATGTGTGATTTGATGAGATGAAATGCCTGATACTGATATGTGAACAAAGACGTTTTGAAAGTTAAAACAGTGTAATAACATTCATTTACTTCACTTCTGAACGATTAAAATAATTAATAATTTTTACTGAAAACTCCTCTTTTCTGATTGTAATCTCCTGACATAAACGTTCCATGTTGTTGAAGGATGGGTCATATTTAAATAATATAACTTATATATATATATATATATATATATATATATATATATATATATATATATATATATATAAAATACAAACATTTTAAGTTATGTAATTCTTACTAGGGCTGTCACAAATTCAGATTTTCAATACACTCATTTCTAATTTTATAATGCTGACACTGACATTTACTTTGTTAAATCTCACAAAAAAAAAATTTTAAGGCTCATATTTAAAGTAATAATAATAATTTAAATGTTATAATTCTTATTAGGGCTGTCACAATATCAGATTTTCACTACACGATTACCGAGCCCAGTCTCATGAAAATGCGTATAAATTATACACTAAATAAAAACAAAAAATTGTATCGATACGCAAAAATGGAGTTTAGCATGCATATGATACGCATGTGTTTTGCGTGCACATAATATGCAGTTTCCGCATGCATACGATACAAACTTTGTTTCCATGCAATTTGATTTGCAGGTTTCACATACATATGATACGCATCTACCCCACAACCCTAAACCTGCCCATCGCGTAGCATATGCACGCCAAAGTCCATTTTTGCGTGTCAATATCACAAGTTTTCATTTTTATTTGCCGTACTATTTATACGCACTTGAAATCAGGTTAGATTATCACGACCAAAATAATTCTCAATAACAGTATAACTGCAATGTCTACAGATTTTTTTTTTTAAGCAATCAGTCAAATTCATCTTTAAATTAAATGAATCATACTGAAAATATGGATTTTTATGGAATGCATTCTGGAAAAGTGAAGTTTGTTCAGGTGTGGGTGTCTGGCTTTCACCTGTCATCTCCTCCGTTATGATTTTGTGTGGCAGTAGTATCTACAAGCTGGCTGCACTAAGTTGTTACTTTACATTTACATTTAGTCATTTAGCAGACGCTTTTATCCAAAGCGACTTTCAAATGAAGACAGTGGAAGCAATCAAAAACAACAAAAAGAGCAATGATATATACGGTAAGTGCTATAACAAGTCTCAGATTAACACCGTACACGTAGAAAGGGATTTTAAATAATATAAAAAATAAAAAGAAAATGGATAGAATAGAAAAAGAATAGAGCGAACCAGTATCAGAGGTCTTTTTCTTTTTATTACTTCTTTTGAATAAGTAATTGTTTTGCGACCATTAAAAAAAAAAAGTTTTTGTAATTTGGACATACTATATTTGCCATGTTGTCATTTCATGTGACCTACCAGCAGTTGCATCTCTTCTCTGCCATTCACAACTCCTCTCCTGTAGCCTCATGGGACAGCAAAGCATCAGTAGTGGGTCATCTGGGTACTTTTTGCTTGCAGTTTTCTGAATACTGTGAATTTATACATGCTACTCACTTCACGTGCTGTTTTTTGTCTGCTAAATAATAAGCAAGAAATGTGATTTCAGATGCAGCCACTGCGTCCTCTTTGTATTCTTTTTCAGTTTTATGACACTACCAACCAGCGTTGAGGTGCAATACAGTCTACTACTGTGATATTAATATTTATTTTTCTTAATGTCAATATTATTGTCAATATGGGTATATCTCATCACCCCTTATTTCATTTTCTCCCAAGTAAAATGTGATCTAAGCATTGACCGTTTTGACAACATTCACCTTTTGAAAACCACAGGTTTTTAAACTCAAAAACAAGTGGAACTGAAGGTTATTTTCATCCTAGCTCACCAACACGTAACATGAGAGGTGAGCCTTGAGGAAAGAAACGCTGAGAGGGACATTCTTCACATCAGTCTGTCTTAATAGAGATCCAAGCTGGCAACACTTTCAATGGGTGTTCCTTACAGGCGCTGCAGAAGTATGGAAATGCTCTCGGAGTGATGATGTCTGTGTAGGTAAATAGAGGCGTTCTCTCTCGTGGGTCGTAGAAAGTCACCCTGGACCTGTTCATGTCCAATATGACTCTCACCACCTGTGGCTCCCTAGTCATAGTGAGTGGGGACCATGGGGCAGTACAGGCTTTATACTCTCCGTTTCGTAGCCTAATGGTCCAGAATCCCTCTGCAGGGGTCAACACATGCTTTCCCTTCCGGCTGACAGATGTGCTTACAACTCCAATGACCCAGTAGGTGTTGTTTTTGACCTCCACGTCCCAGCTGTGTCGCCCAGAGCTGAAGCTCTCGTAGCCCAACACCTCTGCACCTATATCGAAGCGCTCAGGGTTTTCTGGGAGTTTAAAGGTATGAGAGCAGCACTGTATTGTAGTCAGGTCCTCTGACAGGAGAAAGCAGCTCGCCGCGGTGTTTGGATCAAGAGTCACTGGAGCTGCAGCAAAGGAATAGTTTAAAAGGTAAAATGCTAATGTTGTCGAGCAAGCAAAAATATTGTAAGGAAATGTCCAGGTCTTTTTAACCAAAATAATAAATAAATATTTTTTTACATAAGGAAAAGTCATTCTTCAATTCATAGATGCATTAAGACATCACTGACGTCATTTTCATGATAGTTAATCTATAATTCCACCCTCAAAAACATGAATTAAATTCAATACATATTACTACTATGAAAACATTTGTGTAGTTTTGGTAACCCTTTATTTTACAGTGTCATTGTTACATATGTTACATGTACTTACTATATTAATAACAATAAATTATGCATAATTATACACACAATTTCACCTTAAACCAAACCCCCATCATACACCTAACCATACAGTTAATACATGTGGTTCATTAATTTTACTCAGTAATTGCATATTTAAAAACATTGGAACAAGGGCAATGTAAATAAAAAGCTTTACGATATACTGGTCATGTTTGTGTTCAGTCTTGGTGAAAATACAAAATACTTTGTAATAATATTGGTTAAATTTGATCTAGACATTTCTTAGTGATTTAAAATTGACAAATAAATACATGTGAAAATGACTTGGTAGTTTGATACTGAATATACTCACTGTATTGAATGATTTCCATCATTCTTTCCCAGACTTTAAACTTTAATGAGCCTAGATGTTTGGCTATATCAAGCAGTGAACCGGTTATCATCTCTGGATCCTGGGGAACACGCCAGGTTCTGTCAGAGAACACGGTTACAGAATGGAGTTATTCCGGGTCTAGGTCCCAGAGTAAATTATACTATTTAGGTGGAAAAATTACTAACAAAAAGGATTTATACCTCTTTATGGTGTCTTTATAATTCTAGGTTAAATAACAAGAAAAGTCGGTTACTAAAAGTGCAACATGTGAACTGTAAGTTGTGTTTATAAGTTTTAAATGTACACCTTGAGGAATGGGATATCCTGAGATCTCATCTGCTGTTCGACAGTTCTTATGGTGTTGCTGAGTGAAGTGATGTCATTCTCCAAATCTTCAATCTTATCGCTCATCATCTGCCTTTTCTGATCCTTCTCTTGCTTTAGCATGGAAAGTCTGGATGCTTCCTCGCCTCGCAGGAACTGGTGCAGCTCCTCAAACTCCTTTCGTATGTGCCTCTCCGTGTTCTCTGCCTGCCTCTGTAATGAGAACATCGCTTTTCCATCTTTCTATCTATCATCTAGTTGTCTCTTTATGTAATTGTTCATGTGATTAACAAAGCAAATCCAAAATGAGATTACCTTAATATGATCTATTGTTTGCTCACAAGTGAGTTTCACTTTTCGGAAGAGCTTCAGTTTTTCCTGAAGTGGTTTCAAAGCATTTTTCAGTTCCTCCTAGAGGGAATACATATGATAACGCAGAAAGAATTTGTAATTATTAGATGGGCCAATAAAAAAACACACCTGCTTAGTTATTCATTAGATAACTTTTTTTTTTTTTTTACTTTTCTGTCAAATATCTTTGGGACAAAAACAATGGCAAAATATGAAGGCACCAGCATCCACAAGAAGAATGGACAATTCATTAAATGTACTTATTTTTTTAATGTGTATTTTTATAGTTAATAAATGAATCATTTAAGATGTGTGTGTGTGTGTGTGTGTGTGTGTGTGTGTGTATATATATATATATAGATAGATAGATAGATAGATAGATAGATAGATAGATAGATAGATAGATAGATATTATTTTACCCTGGCATTAACTCAAAAAAAGACTAGCTGCAACCCTTCTGCAAGGAGACTAATAATATTTCTTTGTATATATATATATATATATATATATATATATATATATATATATATATATATATATATGTGTGTGTGTGTGTGTGTGTATATATATATGTTTTTTTTTTTTTTTTTGAAAGGCATGGAAATACATTAGAGTTTTTTGTTTTTTCTTTAGGGTGAAATAGTGCAGAAATAATATTTGCTATGACCTCTTAACCTCTTAACTGCTGTGATGCTCATCCTGCTATAGTGTATTTCAGTTTTCCAAACCTGGAAGTGTGAAAAGGGTCCATTAGGAGACAAAAGCATTAGAGGTAACAGTCCTGACCAGTGATGAATTATAGCCCAGACTAGTGGGATTAGAATTACCAGCGAAGTCAAACCTTGATTAGCTTCCGAGATCAGGCCAAAATTATGAGATATAAATTCTAGCTGACAGCAAGGGGGGCATTCGCAAGATCCTCCACCATTCCACAGGCTTTCCTAACAAACTTTACGTAAACAGAGTGTGGGTGATAAGAGAGGGCCTCATCACTCTAATCCCTCCTTGGTTTTGACCATAAAAGATTTATAGATTCTTTTGAGGATTATTTTTAGATACTAGTCTGTATTTTCATCAACTGTAGTCTAAACTAAGCACATGGGCATCTGGTTTCAGTCCTACCAGGAGGCCTCAACCCAAGCATCCCACTATTAATAGATTGATAATGAACACAGCCAAGAATCCATAAATAACCATTTTCTGAGGTCCTAAAGAGAAGGAACGGTTGTCCAAGTGGTTATTCTCATAAAAAAAGTTTTTGGTTTCCTTCTAATCCTTGAACTGGCAGTACAACATTTGAAACTACAGATTGGAATCAACACCACATCTGAACAAATGTCAGACATAGATGCAAGTGACCATGAATCTGTATGTTAGACATACCTTACAGTCATGTGAAGCTTCATTTAATGGATATAACCTGTGGCCCTGGTGATTGGCAGATGACTTGCATTTGCTGCAAGTGGGTTCTAGGTCCTCTAAACAAAAGAGTGTCAAGGCCTCAACATGCTCCTTGCACGCAAGAGGGTCATTTTTGCAGCGCTCCAGAAAGCCTTCGCAGGTCTTCTCAAGCATGGTATTGACTATGAGCTCCCCCATAGATGATGGCTGACAGCAAAGGGGGCATTCGCAAGATCCTCCACCATTCCACAGGCTCTCCAGACAAACTTTACAGAATCGATGTCTGCAAAAGAGCACTACGGGCTTTTGCAGGATACTTCCACAGATGGGGCATGACAGGTCTTCTGCGAGATGTGACTGCTTGGTGGCCATTGTTCCTTTGAGCCCTTCATTGCCCGGTCGGGTCCCAAGGGGGTACTATGCCCTCCCTCCCACTTAATATTACCCTTGGGAGATCTGTTTCTGATTGGCTGAAGTATCTACTCAGACTATACATCACTGAGCAAGGTCTAGGCCAACACATGATATCTTCTGATGAATGCCTAAACATCAAATTATGTAACATCAAGCTCCTGGAGAGCCACTTGATCCCGGTATTGACGTAAGAGGGAATATCTCAAAATCCTCCTATTGCATTGGAGAAGATAATATGTGCCACCTCATAAGAAAACTTGCAAGAACAGTGCTGTGAAAAGTTTTTTGCCCCCATCTGATTTTCGGTGTTTTAAAATGAATGTTGTCAGATCTTTAACCGAAACCCATCATGAACGACAACACAACAAGATCAAAATGCACAAGATTATAAAACATTCCGAGCTACAGTATTTGCAGTTAATGCCACAAATGGAGGTGTAACTAATATCTGGTTGCACCTGCATTAGCAGCAATAACTGCAACCAAATGTTTTCTGTAGTTATTTATATGGAGGAATTTTGGCCCACTCCTGCTTGCAGAACTGCTTCAGCTCAGTGACATTAGGCGTTGAAGTGTGAACTGTGCGTTTTAGATCCTGCCACTTTAGCCACACTTCACTGGAGTTTAATTCTGGAATGTGACGAGACCATTTCAAAAGTTCAGCTTTCTTTAGGGATCATTGTTTTGGAACACAACCAAGCTTGGCTTCAGCTTGAATTTAAAAACAGAAGGCTTTACATTCTCCTGATTCATTTTCTGGTACAGAGTAGAATTAATAGTTCTTTTAATGACGCCAAGATGTCCAGGTACTGAAACAGCTAAACATTACCAAACCATCGAGCTAGCACAACTGTTTTTGACCAGTTATTTCTATGAAATGCAGACAAGAGAGTCTTGAAGATCTTTAGAAGCTGCTCTAGAGTTATTGGTGACCCCAGAATAATTTGTGTCTTGGACAAATCGTGGCAAGACAACCACTCCTCGGAAGCTATTAACCATCAGCTTAACTATTAAAGTATTTATAAAAGATTAACTATTCCAAAGAGTAAACATTTGAATATTATGTCTCTAACTGTTGTTCAGTGGAGGCTTAGAGCCTTAGAAATAGCAATTTTGCAACATGGAAGCAGGCTATTTTTCTGTGAATGTATGAGATATAAAATGAATTATGCCCTATACATAAATGGAGGAATATATGTATATAATATACCTATCTATTTTATAACAAACAATGCCAAAGTATAGTAAATTGTAAATTTATTTGGGCTACAACTCAGCATGTTTATAATTACAAGAATACATTCAAATAATGTGATCAGTAATACCAGCTCATAATGTTAAGCAGCATAATGGACTGTTTTGAACAGCTAAAATAATAAGAAGCAAATGACACGTGAAGCCTCACAAGTTCAAGTTATAAATGGCCGTGCCTGTTCTTACATTAAAAATAAGGTGAATATGTTACCACAATCCATTATGAGGTCTGACCATTTACAATGTTAATTTGTCCAAACTCAGAAATTCAGACAAGGGACAAATACGTTTTCACAGAACTGTGAAACTAAGTATTTACCAATAGCATACATATAAAGTCCTTTAATAAGACTTACAGTGTTTCTCAACTGATTGGTCGCCGAGTGTACAGTCAAAGAAACATAAAAAAAAAAGTAATTCTAAATGTTCTTCTGATGCAAGACTTTTGTTTTGAAAGGTGTGCGTGAAAGCTGTTGACGCTTTTTTTTCAGTTTAAATAAATACTGCCTGAGAAAAACGTGCTGTCCCGATTCAGTATCTGTGGTCAGATGAGAAGTTGTCAGGCTTAATCCCAGTGTCATTATTCTGTCATTATTTTTGTACCTTTTTTTAAATAAAAAGTCTCTCACCTCAGAAAAAGTAACTATCATGTCCTTTCAGATGTTATACTTAGCTTGTAGAACAAAAGAACGCGCAAATGCAGCGGCACACGCATATAATTTACTAAAGCGCAAAAGAAACGTACTCGGTTACTAACGTAACCTCGGTTCCCTGAGATGTGGGAACGAGTACTGCGTAAGATAGCTTACGCTATGGGAAAAGGTCCCCTTTTCTCGAGAATATGAAGCCAAAAATTATCCTTAATTTTTAATAATGTAAAACGCAGTGCTGCAGCACAGCAGACCTAAGTGAAGCGGTTCGCGCGCTTATTGGCTGTGCTGTGGCAACTGCAGCAACCTATGGTGAGGCGGCGGAGAGGAACGAACCAATGGGGGCGCTTCGCGCCCATTGGACGTCAAAGCGCACCAAAATAGGCGTGGCTGGAACTATATAAGCCGCCGCTTTGCCATAGGGATCAGGTTTTAAATCGACTGAACGTAACCGAGGTTACGTTAGTAACCGACTACGTTCCCTTTCGAGAGTACTCTCGTACTGCGTAAGCTAGCTTACGCTATGGGAACACAATGTAAAACGCTGTGCGTGCTCGGGAACTTCGACCTGTCACAGCCCGAGGCGAGAGCCTGGGGCTTTATAGCAGGAGAAATCCCAGTCCCAACAGCCAACCTTAGTGAGCTTTATATAGGGAACGAAAAAAGGGGGACGTGATAAGGCTTAGCACGTCTATATAGAAAGTACCCTGGCCTGCAGGGCAGGGACTTGCAGATTATAGAATCTAATAAATGTGGACGGAGAGGCCCAGCCTGCCGCCGCACAGATATCATCCAGTGGTATCCCGCAGGACCACGCCCATGATGAGGCCATACCTCGGGTGGAATGGGCTCTGATGCCGAACGGGCAGCGAAGGCCCTTAGATTTGTAAGCCAGCGAGATAGTGTCTACTATCCATCGCGATAGGCTTTGCTTCGTGGTGGCGAGACCTCGGGTGCGCCCACCAAAGCATATGAAGAGCTGGTCCCACCTACTGAATGAGGCAGAGCGCGCAATATAGGTTTTGAGAGCCCTGACGGGGCAGATGAAGCTCGTGTTGCTTTCGTCGCTTTGCGAGGAAAGGGCTGACAGCGAGATGACCTGTGCTCTGAACGGTGTTGAGAGCACCTTGGGGACATAGCCGTGTCTTGGTCTGAGAATGACTCTGGAGTCATTAGGCCCAAATTCGAGACAGTCAGCGCTTACAGATAGCGCATGTAAATCTCCCACTCGCTTGACTGAGGCCAGAGCCAGTAGAAAAGCGGTTTTGAACGAAAGAAGCTTCATGTCGACAGACTGAAGCGGTTCAAAAGGGGGGCCCTTTAAGGCCTCTAGGACCGTAGACAGGTCCCAGGAAGGGATTGAAGGGGGTCGGGGAGGGTTCATCCGACGAGCTCCCTTAAGGAAACGAATGACCAGTTCGTTTTTTCCCAGTGATAGGCCGGCCACCGGAGCATGAGAAGCTGTAATGGCTGCCACATACACTTTGAGCGTAGACGGGGATCTGCCCGCATCTAAACGCTCCTGTAGGAAGGAGAGTATCTCCGTCACGTCACATAAGTGAGGGTCTAGGTTCCGTGTCCCGCACCAGGTGGAGAACACTGACCATTTCTGCGTGTAAAGGCGCCTGGTTGAGGGCGCTCTGGCTTCCGTAATGGTCTTTAACACTCCCTCAGGGAGGTTCCCGGGTACCCGTTGAGGGGCCATACATGAAGGGCCCAAAGTTCGGGGTGGGGATGCCAGAGCGCGCCCTTCAGCTGCGTGAGGAGATCTTTCCGCAGCGGTATTGGCCATGGGGCTGTACTGGACAGCTGCATCAGCTCGGAGAACCAAGGTTGGGTCGTCCAGAGTGGGGCTACTAGCAGCATAGCACATCTGTTCTTCCTGACCCGATCGATGACCTGCGGTAGCATCGCGACCGTGGGAAGGCATAAAGCGGGCGTCTGGGCCAATCGAGGGCCAGCGCGTCCCTGCTCTTTGAAAAATATATTGGGCAATGAGCGTTGTCTTCTGAGGCGAGGTCGACCTCTGCCCTGCCGAAGATGCTCCACATCAACTGAACCGTTTGTGGGTGAAGAGACCACTCCCCAGGGGGAACATTCGCCCTGGAAAGCATGTCCGAGCCCCGGTTCAGGATGCCAGGTACATGCGCTGCCTTTAGCGAGCGCAGGTTGTAATGTGCCCATGTCAGAAGACGTTCGGTCAGGGTGTGCAAGGTTTTTGACCTGACACCACCCTGGCGATTTATGTAGGCCACCACTGACATGTTGTCTGATCTGACCAGAACGTGGTGGCCCTTTAAAAATGGGAGGAAAGCTTTCAGGGATAGTTCGACCGCTATCATCTCCAGACAGTTTATGTGTAACAGTCGCTCCGGGCTCGACCAGAGGCCGGAGGCAGACCTGCCCTCGTACAGGGCGCCCCAACCGAGGTTGGATGCATCTGTCGAGACTACTTTCCATTTCGAGACAGCGCCTGTGCTTACGCCTAACTGATACCAGTTGGCTATTTTCCAAGGGGCCAGAGCTGTGATGCAGCCGTGGGTCACCTTGATGCGCGCGCGGCCGGAAATCCAGGCGCGCGCTGGAACACGGTCTCTCAGCCAGCGTTGTAGTGGGCGCATGCGCAGCAGGCCCAGTTTCAGAACCGCAGAGGCTGATGCCATCAGACCTAGCATTTCTTGAAATCGTTTGAGCGGGTAAAGAGACCCGGCTTTGAACGACACGGCTAGATGCTGAATAGTGAGAGCGCGCTGTGACGTCAGACGCGCTGTACATGTCACAGAGTCTATGTCTATCCCCAAAAAGGAAATCCTCTGGCTGGGAGATAGAGCGCTCTTGACAGTGTTGATCGTGAGACCCAGGCATTCTAAATGGCTGATGATCCAGGATCTGTGTGTCGTCAGTACTTCCTCGGAATGGGCTAAAACTAGCCAGTCATCGAGGTAGTTCAATACTCGCACTCCCCGCATTCTCAGGGGTGCGAGAGCAGCATCCATGCACCGTGTAAACGTACGGGGCGCTACGAAGAGGCCGAATGGAAGAACCATGTACTGATAAGTCTGCCCCTCGAAGGCGAATCTCAAGAATGGCCTGTGATGAGGTGCTATTTGAATGTGAAAGTAAGCGTCTTTCAGATCCACTAAGAAAAACCAATCCCTCGGGCGAATTTGCGCGAGTATTTGTTTGGTAGTTAACATTTTGAACGATCGCGTCATAAGCGCTTTGTTCAAACGTCTGAGATCTAGGATGGGTCTGAGACCGCCATCCTTTTTTGGTACGAGGAGGTAGCGGCTGTAAAAGCCTGACTCGCGCTGCGCAGGGGGGACAGTTTCTATCGCCCCTTTTGCAAGAAGGTTTATCAGTTCGGCGCGAAGGACGTGTGTCATTTCGCTTTTCACTTTCGTTTCGACCACGGCGCGAAAGCGCGGCGGTCTGCGAGCGAATTGGAGCGAGTAACCTCGTTTTATTATATTCAAAACCCAATTTGATATGCCGGGGATGGCCTGCCATGCAGCGGCTCGTGCGGCTATGGGTTGAATGTGCTTCGGGCACTGGCCGCCTGTTATGAGGGGACCAGTAGCTCGAGTATGCTGTGCTTGGGACACTGTGGTGACAGCGCTTATTTGTAGGGTTGCGCACTGAGAAGTGGGCACGCGCGCTACATTTAGAGCACCTCCGGCGCGAGCGGGAAGGTGGGCATGAAAGGGGACCCGAGTGTGTTTTTGTGACACTTGGGGGAGTGTGTATACATGTAGGGGTGCGTACTGTGTAGTGGGCACACTGCCTACATAGAAAAAGCTCTTTTTGTGCTTTATTGAGGTCGCCGTGAAAGCGGCGTTTGTGTGCAGGCGTGCGTGCATTGTAACAGGCTCGTTTACTGCAGTATAGACATCTCCAACCGCCTTTAGTGAGGGGATTGGAGGAAGTATGTGAGGTTTCTTGTGTGGTGGTCCGCCGGCAGCGGGACTTAACCACAGTCTTTTCAGCACGAAGGTCATGAGGGCTTCGGAGGCTCGGGGTTCAGCACAATCCTGGGCCGAGGTCCCCGTCTCTCTGGCGGTTTGCGGCTCGTAGAGCGAGAGCGGTGCTGGGTTTTGGTCGCTGGGCGAGACTGTAAGTCTGGCTGCGATGGCTTCGAGGTCTGAGGGGGCGGCGCATTTCTACGGCGTCCCACAGCAGAGCTAGAGCGTTTCGGCAGGAAGTGTCTAATTGCTTGTGACGTCTTCTGAGCCTCAGTGAAGCGTTCAGCGAAACCCTTAACCGACTGGCCAAAGAGGCCGGAAGGAGAGATAGGAGAGTCAAGAAAGGCGGATTTGTCGGCGTCTTTCATCTCCGTGAGCGTGAGCCAGAGGTGTCGCTCTAAAACAGCGAGGCTTGCCATGCTTCGGCCGATCGCTTGTGCTGTGGTCTTTGTCGCACGCAGGGCTAGATCAGTAGCGCTGCGGAGATCTTTAAAATCATAGGTATCTGGGGCAGACTCGTCCAGGTTACGGAGAAGTCTGGCCTGAAAAACCTGAAGCACAGCCATGGTGTGTAGAGCCGAAGCAGCTTGACCAGCGGAGGTGTATGCTCGGCCAGCGAGAGCTGAGGTGGTGCGGCACGGTTTGGATGGATGCACGGGCTTCGACCGCCATCCTGCGGCTGAGGGCGGGCAGAGGTGTGCAGCAATTGCCTCCTCGAGAGGGGGGAGGCTCTCGTAACCGTGGTCTCGGGCGCCGTCGACAGAGGAGAGCGCTGACGAGACAGAAGTTTTCAAACGTGCGGAGAATGGGGCTTTCCATGACTTCGTGAGTTCATCGTGAACTTCCGGGAAGAAGGGGGCGTTTCTTTGCGTAGGGGCCGAAGGGCGCCCCTGCAAGAACCATTCGTCCAGCCTGCTTTTAGCGGGCTCGTCTGGTGGAGACCAGTCGAGCTGAAGGTCGCTGACAGCCCTTGTAAGCACGCGAGTAAGCTCCGCGTCGATATCAGCTCGTTGTCCGGTGAGAGAGAAGAGGCGGAGCGGGTGGAGCGTTGTGGCTGGTTTGAGCTAATCGAGCCCGCAGGGTCGATATAGCCATGTTGTCGCACTCAGGGCAGCCGCCCTTGGAGAGTGCATCCCGACGTCCAGGGGCTATTGTGTTTTGCAGTCGGGCTCCAAAATGTATCACTGCTCTTCCCGACTGGCTATCGTGAATAGTGATTTAAAAATTCGCGTTGTTCACTCGCTTGGAGGGGTGAAATGTATCGTAGTTGATCGTTTTCACTTGTTTCTAAATCTTGCTGATTCAACTTTTTTAAACAATTTGCGCGTGTTCGAAGCTTGCGCGCACTCGTTCAAAGCACGCGCTGTGAGCAGCATTTTTAGACAATGCGCGTACAAAGAATTAATTCATCTTTTGGGTATCCTAACTTCTGAATGAACAAATACACACACAATTATTTCAAAATAATTGTCTCTGCAAGTATTCTCGTAAACACAGTCGGTTATGTTTTAAGTGAACGTATACAGTGGCTTGCTGCTCAGAGAAATTCGCTGTACCAGATGAATCTGTCTCTCTCTAAATTAGACGAAAACGCGCATGTTGGCTGCGCGATCGACTCACTCATCCATTTGCGTAGAAAAGAGATGTAATATTATGATTTCCGTCAATTAAAAAAAAAAAATATATATATATATATATATATATATATATATATATTTGTGTACCGGGCGGGCCGGCCCACATTGGCTAGCGGCCCACCGGGAAAAGTCCCGGTGCTCCAGATGGCCAGTCTGCCCCTGCCCTATACCATAACGCCTGACGTACCGGATGTTTGGAATCCAAGGAAAGCATCTGCTCAAGCGGACAGAACCTGGGAGCCAGGAGCCATCCTCACATCCAGACTGTAAAACTTGACAAAAGTGCTCGGTGAGAAACATTCTGCCGCAGCACAGACATCATATATAGAAGAACCACTGAGAAAGCTTGTGATGAAGCCTCTGCTCTCGTGGAATGAGCTCTAACTCCTAAGGGCTAGGAGAGTCTGCGCGCCTCATAGGCTAAAGATATAGTCTCCACCAGCCAATGGGACATGCGCTGCTTTGTGACAGCATGGCCTCTATTTTGTGTCCTAACAGACAAAGCTGGTCGGACTCACGCCATGGAGCTGTTCGATCAACATAAGTCCTCAGCGCTCTGACAGGGCAAAGACTCAGATCACCTGACCCCACCTCTGCAGGGGGTAAAGCCTCCAAGATCACTTGTTGAAAGTGAAAAGGGTTCGAAGCGACCTTAGGGACATAATTAGGCCTCGGTCGCAGCAATACTTTCACAGAGCCTGGTGCAAAATCCATGCACGAGGGCGAAACAGAAAAAGCCTGTAAATCCCCCACTCTCTTGTGGGAGGATAAAGCCAGTAAATCCGGTATAGTTTCAAAGGGGCTCAAACGGATGCCCTGATAAACCTTGCAACACAATGGATAAATCCCATGAAGGAACTCGCACAGGGCGGTAAGGCCTCAGCCATCGCGCACCCTGTATAAAACGAGAGACCAGCGGAAGACGGCCCACTGAAGCACCATCAACTTATATTACCGCATATTCATGCATCTGTTAATTGCAGTGTTGGGAAGGTTACTTTGGAAATGTTCAGCTGTGCTCAATACTGTCAGACTTTTACAATCCTTCATCACTTGAATTAAGATGATAAAATTTGAACACATGTCTGCATGTCTGCTTCATTAATTTCCACATGGGGCGGACTGGGATAAAATTTCAGACCGGGAAATCTCAAACTCATACAAACAAATTCATGGACAACACTATTTTTTGTATGGACCTGATATAAAAAAAGATTTAAATCTTTAGTTTGGGGACATGCAAAATAATTAAAAGTTCTCTCCTGAACTTCACCTTCACTTCATTTCTTTTTTCTTTTCAGTCTCTTTATTTTGCCCTGTTATCCATCTACCTCATGACTTTAACACTCAAGATTTAACAAAACTATACTTTCTAAATTGCCTACATGTCAAATTGAGTGCATCACTACTATATAAAATCCTAATACTGAACATGAGTCATGTTTTTCCCTCACAAAAATTAACTGCTTTTATTACGTAAAAGTACAGTAACCATGTTTTTTTTAATTATTATTATTGCAAATGGATTACCATTTGTATTTATTTTTAAATAAATAAATATGTAAATTTGTGGCATGGTTTAACAACAGTAACCTTTGTCTCTGAATTTATAGCAAATATTAAAACTTTGCATATGCTTTGATTCAAGTGTACTTTTGATATATTTGTCCAAAATGTGGCATATTCCGTCCGTGTTAGGCAATAGCAATCCCGTTTTTATGACTGGATTCTACTAACCAGACTATGTTTCTGCATCGCGGAAATTATAGGGCCGTACGTCTCAGAATAGTCAGTTCAATTTGGGAAAGAAATCAATTACATCTGTATGTGGATGTGTGTAAATATTCAAACGTAATCCCCACTGTAATCTTTAAAATTTTCAGAAGTAACTGTAATTTAATTACTCATTTTTTCTTAGTAACTGTAACTGATTACAGTTATTTTTATTTTGTAATTAAATTACGTAATTAAGTTACATGTAACTAGTTACTCCCCAACACTGGTTAATTGAATGCAAAGTGTGAGTTCTAGGAGAATGTTTGTCTCGTGATGAACATGTATCGCTCACTAGGAGTCGCTAAATGAACAGCTGCAGCACGCAGGTTATCTTTTTTTTTTTTTATTCAATGGAGGATCAGTTGCCCTATTGGTTAAAATCCCCAAACAGTATACTTAAATATCAAATCCACTCCGAAGTTCAAACGTCCAGGGACATGAACCGCTCGGATCAACAGAAATCTGTTCTGAGACCAAAAAAGAATATTTCTCGCCAGCCTGCACAGGGGGCGAGAGCGTAATCCTCCTTGATGATTCAGATACGACACAACCGCTATGTTTTCTGACCTGAGTAGTACATGACGGCCGATCAGCAGATTCGAGAAATACTGGAGAGCTAGAAAAACCGCCAGTAATTCCAACCTGTTTATATGCCAACTGTGTTGTGTCGCTGTCCATACTCCGTGAGCTGGGCGCCCTTGACAAACAGCTCCCCAACCGGTCAAAGATGCGTCCATCGTGACAGTCTCTCTGTAAGCACAAATCCTCAGCCGAACTCCAGCTAGAAGGAATTCGGTTGACATCCATTGTCTTATTGACATAACACACCTCCGTGTCACCGAAATCGTCCGATGCGGAAGACAACGGGGTGAAATGTTCCGGCTTGTCGTCCACCACTGAAAAGGGTGCATATGAAGTAAGCCCAGACGGATTACAGGGGATGTCGCTGCCATTACACCTAAAAGTCTGAGGCACAAACTCACTGTCACTGTGCTACCCACTTTTAAGTGACGCACGCATGATGCGAAAGACTGAGCGTGCAGGAGAGATAGTCTTGCTGTCATCGCGCGAGAGTCCAAGTCTATTCCCAGAAGGTTATCCGCTGAGAGGAATTAAAACACTCTTCTAGAAATCCGTGCATAAGCCCAGGCTGTTTAGATGATTCAGCACAAGATCCCGATGGGAGTGTGCTTGAGTCTGCGATTGTGCTAACACCAGCCTTTCTGAACTGAATGGTGTCTCCGTCACGAATTGTGCGTAACACCCATAGTGAAAATGCCGGGCAAGCGCTACCCTGCGGCCCATAAAAAGTAGTGGTTTCCAAGCCTCCGCCTGCAGCGTTCCCACATGCATTAACGTCAGAGCACGGAAAGCTCACAGCGTCCGTAAGCAAGGAAAGCGCATATGTAAAAGTCACTACGTTTCTTTGTGTCTAATCCTGAAGCGTATCCACGGCAGAATTAAATCCAACAAAATGAACATCGGGCCATGCCGCTAGCATGATTACGGCAGCTGTGTGAGCCGCCATAAACAGGCCGTCTTAGTCAGCCTCTTGTGCCGTCCCTCAAACTCTGAAGGCTGGATTGTGCAGCGTGTCTGAGGGGGCGCTCAAGTGATAGCTCGATCCAATGATGCTCGAGGTGCCTTTGCTGCGAGACAGTTAGTGTTAGAGCATGGGGACTGCAGTGAGAGGGTTGGATGTGCGTTAGGGGTCCAACAGCGCTCTCTAATTGAGGGCACAGTCCCTGACGAACAGGAAGGGAAACGCATGCGTCAAAGTCGCTGCGTTTTGTTGTGTATAATCCTGAAGCGTATCCACGGCAGGATTTAATCCAACAAGATAAACATCAGGCCACGCCGCTAGCGAGAACGCGGCAGCTGTGTGAGCCATCATAAACTGGCTGTCTTTGTCAGCCTCTTGTGCCTACCCTCAAACTCTGAAGGCTGGATTGTGCAGAGTGTCTGAGGGGGCGCTCAAGTGATAGCTCATTCCAATGATGCTCGAGATGCCTTTGCTGCGAGACAGTCAATGTTAGAGCGTGGGGCCTGCAGTGAGAGGGTTGGATGTGCATTAGCAGTCCAACAGCACTCTCTAGTGGAGGGCACAGTCCCTGGCGAACAGGAAGGGAAGCGCATGCGCCAAAATCGCTGCGTTTCGTTGTGTATAATTCTGAAGTGTATCCACGGCAGGATTTAATCCAACAAGATGAACATTGGGCCACGCCACTAGCGAGAACGCGGCAGCTGTGTGAGCCGTCATAAACTGGCTGTCTTAGTCAGCCTCTTGTGCTGTCCCTCAAACTCTGAAGGCTGGATTGTGCAGAGTGTCTGAGGGGGCGCTCAAGTGATAGCTCAATCCAATGATGCTCAACGTGTCTTTGCTGCAAGACAGTCAATGTTAGAGCGTGGGGATTGAGGACGAGAGGCTTTTGCCATGCAACTCAGGTTTTGTAATGTCGGCAAGATTAGCCAAGGTGGCGCTCGACCGTTAACATCCCCATATAGAACGGTTCACTGCTCGGGCAGTATGTTTGGTAGCACTTAGCGCCAAATCTGTTGCCCCCGCAGCTTTTTCACAGCCTCCGGTTGTAATATCTTTTTCGTTAAAAACCGCCATAAAGTGAAGTAAATTTGCAGAGATTAGATGCGACTCTACACACCTTCGACGAGACTTAGGCTGCGGCCGAGTTCGGCGCAATCCGTTTGGCTAGAGAGTTCGTCCACAGCGGCATCGCTCTATAAAAGCAGTCAGCCATGTCAGCAATGGTGGCGAAACCGTTTGGTGGCGTTTCTTGACGTGTGCTGATTAAGGCTGCTTCCAGGACCTCGAAACCTCTTGGTGGAGGTCCGTGAAGAAGGGTAGCGGCTCACGGGGGGGATAGTTTATCCACCACGCGGGTAACCACATTCAACAGCTCACTGAGGAAGGGGAGGCGCGTTTCTCCTGTCCGCTCGGAGGGAGAGAACCGCATGTGCTGGCCAGAGTCTACTCTGAGTCCGAAGCCGCGGTGGACAAACATAGTTTGTAAAAGCAAATCTGCTGATTAACACACTCGAGTGGGGGAGAGCGAGCAAAGTGGAAAAAACTCCAGCACATCACTGTATTATAGTCCAAGCCGCACACATCGCCCCAAACCACCACCTCATGCGGCGCCTCGTCGACCGCAGAAGCGAAACCATGGGGGTTAGACGCGAGGCGACCTATAGAAAATACACTCCAGAGCGCAGAACTGTAACCGCAGGCTATCACGGAGAGAACATGTAGCAAAGCTGCTAAACGAACCTCTCATGAGTGCCTCCCCATGATAAACCCATTATACGGCTCTTACCTTTCGTTGACTCATCGCGTCCGCGAAGAGGTGTTGACCACTGCTCGAAGAAAAAAACGCGAGATGGTTTCCTTAGGGCACAGATGATTCGATTTCCTGAAGGAAATGAAATCTGAGCGAAATAGCGCGCGGCACTCAGGTATACGATGCGTAAGCATGCGTAGGGCGGTGCCAAGCGCTATTTGACCAATAGGATTGGCGGGATGGTATAGGGCTTCAGACATTCGTCACACCGAGAGGTGTTCCCATATGGTGACGTCACCGCAGCATCGAAGTGACCTATGAAAGGCAACTACGTTTCACAACCAAACACACGCGTGATGTGACAAGGAAACAACGCGATAACACGCGTGCAAGACCGAAGTTCTCACGTGAGACTGGGATTATTATTAAAAATGGTAGCCCGCAAGAAGCTTGCTATACTAATTGCCTGTGCGTGGATTTGCAGCGAAAACAAGAAAAAGAAAAGAAGAATATGAAGGAGGAAATGTTTGGGGAGATGCGAGGATATTGTGGTTTATAACTCCTCCCCGAACTCCCCGCTGCTCTGTATATTGTTCTCTCATTGGCTGTCGGTCATCGCCGATGTAGTTTTCAGTCAGAACACTTTTCAGACAGCATGATTTTGAATCGCCGACAGGTCCAGATATTTAGCATGCCAAATATCTCACGGGCGTCGGCGACTCGTCTGTGATTCTCTCAGATCGCGTCTTTGCTCATTCACACTGCGTGATTGTCACTCGCGTGAACGAGCACCGATTTGCCTGTGATTTCAGGCATTTGTCGGCGATTTCTGAAAACCTGTCAGCGAGCCAAAAACTGGGCTAAAATCGTAAAGTCTGAACTCGGCGGGGCAGATGGTGTCTGAGCCCTCCCGAGCACATCAGCGCCCCACAAGTGCGTAGTAAATCTGTGGTGAAAAGAGGAACTGCAGCGCGCCCTGCTTATTTTCACGTTATCTTACGTCAACTTCACTCCACCAGAACGATTTCGAACCGCTTCAGCTATGTGTCTGCATCAGGTCAGTAACTTTTAGAATATAAAGTTAACAAAAAAATATTTTTCATATATTAGTGCTACGACCCAGAATCTGCCCCAAATTTACGATCATGAGCCGACAACAGAAATGAATAGCTACAAAGATAGAAGTCATAGCACTCCATATGATGAGTTCATTCAAATGAGACATCCAGAGTGCAGTGCTGGGAAGCTCTGGAGTCTAGGAAGAGTTTGAAAATCCTTGCTATTATCACACTGACACCCAGTGGTCATAGGCTACTGCTGAATCCAAAATATGATGGGATGAAATAATAACTGTGTGGTAATGTGTAGTTAATGCAAGCCAAATATATATAATCTATGATTGGCTTTGATCTATATGATGCTATGATTGGCTTTTTTTTTTCTTTGCATCATTCAACCATAAACGAAACGCTGGTGATGCTCTCCTACCATGGTTGCATTTTTGTTTTCTTTTAGCCTAACAGGTAAAATGTGATTTAAACTTTCTTTTCCTGGAAGATTTATATATATATATATATATATATATATATATATATATATATATATATATATATATATATATATATATATATATGTATGATAATTAGCCTATTATTATTTTCCTGACAGTAACCTATTTAACTTACTGTTATTTTCTTTGTTTTGCATTGCGATTTTCATTTATTGAGAGGAACAAATTTCACAACGCTTTGTCTATATTTGATCTCTTTCTTTCTGAAAAAGGACCATAATGTAAAATCTCTTAATAAATAATATTAAGAATAACAGGATCTTTCAGGGCTATGATTTTATCTTTCGTAATTATTTCCTCTGTTTTTCTCTGCACTTTCCATTTTCATTTGACCTTCTTTGTATTTCAAATGCAACTATGTTTATTCTTTGCAAACAAAAATAAACGGGGGGACTTTTTATGAACGTTTGTAGTTGTCGCCTCCTCCGTCTTGTGAGATTTGTAGGCAAGGTTAGTATATTATATAATATTAGCAACAGGATTACACTGAAGACAAAATCCAGGAAATATAAATCGCCCTGATGTGAACCTCTTTTATGTACAATGATTTGTGATCTGATCTGTATCTCACTTATGTCAGAAACTTCATAGGACGGATGAGAATTTGAGTACAGGGCAAAGTCTATCACAAACCGGAAGCTAACGATCATTCTGCTCAAGATAAAAGCCGATGGCTTCTCTCATACCCTTTATTTCCGGTTTTTGCACAGCACCAAGTTCAACAATTATTTTCTCGTCGACTCATCTTACGGTTTATTTTTTAGCCTGTGTTTATTTTCCTTACATGCCATCAAAAATATCGCGAGTCTTAAATGATGTCAAAATCTCTATCATTTCGGTTGCAAGTAAGCTCAATAATGGAGATGGTGGCTAGAACGGCAATAGAAGAAATATGCAAAATTGTAGACGGCGATTTTGCGTTTTTACGACAAGAACTGTCTCGGGTCATGAGTGAAAATACAGTTCTTAAAGACGAAATGCTCTGTCTCGGGAGCGAAAGACAAGAAGAAAGCACGCGCATCACAAAGGAAGAAACACGCGCTGGCTCCAAAAGATATCGCTCTATTTGCGTTCAAACCGAAGATGGTAAGCATAACCTCTACTCAGTAGTTTAGTTTGAAAATGTTCGCCGGCCAGTCCACTGCCATGATTGTAAAGTATCTGCATATTTTGCTCCTCACAGGAGCGCAGCCCTCAATCAAAGGGATATTTGGAAAGGAGTGGTGTTCCAGTTTGTGGGATCGGAGGAACGAGTCCAGAGAAGATGATCTAGCCATCGATGTCGACCTGTACAGTCTGTCAACTTATAAGGTTCCCTAAATTCTTAAAGTAGTTCCACCCAAATTTTTAACTGTTGCATGCATGTTAAGGTCGTGTTTTAAAGCAAATTCTTACTTTCAAATGGTACTTTAAATATGATACTGGAATTATAAATAGTGCAATAAGTTTTCAATATGCAATTTTTTTTAATATAGTTTTTAAGCTAACATTTTCAATGGTCCCATGAACTTGACATAATGAATGACCTTAAAGAATGAGCTGTCCTGCATCATCACTTTAAAGTCATTTTTAGGGGTGTGTTTAATTTGACAGGAGATAATCATGATGGGAGATGATGCATAGTGCTACAAATGTTAACAACATTTGATAATACTGTAATATTATATTTTTTATGGATGCACAAACTTGATGTGCGTTGCAGATTACAATAGCATTGTGTAGATCAGTGCTGTCCAAACATGTCCTGGAGGCCCACCAACACTGCACATTTTGGATGTCTCCCTTATTGGAAACATCCATTATATGGTGCATTCAAGTCTTCCTGGGAAGTTTGTATTTACAAGTTGGGAAGCCGATGTACTATTTCTACACAATTTGAACTTGTAGTCTTTAATGTTGAGCTGATGAGTTGAATCGGGTGTGGAGACATTAAAAATATGCACAATTGTGGGGCCTACGGGAAAGCATTCGTTTAGATCAGTGATTCCCAATCCTGGTCCCAAAGAACCCCAACATGGTTAATGGTTTTTGATGTCTCTTTTGTGTAACCCACATATTTGAGATTTTTGGTCCTGGATGGCCGGTGTCCTGCAGAGTTTAGCTCCAACTTGCCCCAACACACCTGCCTGGAAGTTTCAACTTTACCTAGGAAGACCTTGATAAGCGGTTCAACCAACTCTGAGTTTAAACTTGAACTCTGAGTTGACTTAACTTGAGATGGGAAATTGAGTTTTTTTGGGTTACAAAACAGCTGAAATGAGTTGGTTTAATCAACTCTAGCCCCCAATTTCCACCAGATGCGTAACGGCTGCGTTACGGCTCCGGCACGGCGGCGGAGTCAATAGGTTTCCATTAAAGTCAATGAGTGTATTTCCACTGAATGCGTTACAGCTGCGTTCCGACTCCGGCGATCGGCAGCCCTCCGGAGCAGATACGCAGAGCTTCTATTTTTGCCGGATGCCGGAGCGCTCCGCAGCACTACAGGGCAGAGTACGCAGGACAGGAAGTCGAGTGACAAAACAGAACAGCCAGAAACAAAATAAAAGATCAGTTTAATTTTCAAAATAAAATACACCGCGCTCATATTTCCCTACACTACACCTTGAAAACGTCATAATGGGCGGAGACAGGCTTGTTGAAGTTTTAACCCCGTTGACACGATCACACCAGAATTCGCGAGATTACATGGGGCATTGTGACGTCAGCTGTCAGTCATGACCGCAGCCGTTCCGCAACAAATACGGACCTGGTGGGTATTGACGGACGACGGAACACGGAGCTGTCACGCAGCGGAGCCGTTACGCATCTGGTGGAAATTGGGGGTAAATTGATTGACTCTGACTCCCAATTTCCACCAGATGCGTAACGGCTGCGTTACGGCTCCGCTGCGTGACAGCTCCGTGTTCCGTCGTCCGTCAATAACCACCAGGTCAGTATTTGTTGCGGAACGGCTGCGGTCATGACTGACAGCTGACGTCACGATGCCCCATGTAATCTCGCGAATTCTGGTGTGATCGCGCGATATGTAGTTTCTATCAACAGAACTACCAAACCAGGAACAGTTTTCCATCCGAAGGAGTATAGGATCAAACGTCCCCGGTTACTATCGTAACCTTTTCTTTTCTCTTTTCATTTCTTCATCGATCGTGTCAACGGGGTTAAAACTTCAACAAGCCTGTCTCCGCCCATTATGACGTTTTCAAGGTGTAGTGTAGGGAAATATGAGCGCGGTGTATTTTATTTTGAAAATTAAACTGATCTTTTATTTTGTTTCTGGCTGTTCTGTTTTGTCACTCGACTTCCTGTCCTGCGTACTCTGCCCTGTAGTGCTGCGGAGCGCTCCGGCATCCGGCAAAAATAGAAGCTCTGCGTATCTGCTCCGGAGGGCTGCGGATCGCCGGAGTCGGAACGCAGCTGTAACGCATTCAGTGGAAATACACTCATTGACTTTAATGGAAACCTATTGACTCCGCCGCCGTGCCGGAGCCGTAACGCAGCCGTTACGCATCTGGTGGAAATTGGGGGTGAGTTAAGCGCGTGCACCACAACTATAAAAAGCCATTATCAATGCAGCGCTGATATTAGGATTCACCATGGCAACAGCTCCCGCCAAAAAGCTGTCTGCATACTTCAGACTCAATACAAATGTAAGTCTTCTCAGTGTTATAATATCACAGGTGAAAACTGGCAGAACGTTAGATTAATTAACTAATAGCTAAAAATGTTATGGTATCACATGGGCAAAAATATATATATAAAATGATATTATTAATAATATTTTAAGTGCATTTTTCTTATTTTACAAATGATCTGCCAATAGAGTAAGAAAAATACGGCAGTGGCCATTTACACTAAGTGGAATTAACATACTTTCTTAGCGATAGATCCTATTTACAGTAGGCTAAGTGCAAGTAGCTCCAGATGCTATTTACAGAAAAAATTTACAGTGAAAATCGTGATGTATTCTATTTACCATGTAAAAGTAGCAGTTCTTTGCAACAGGCTAAGTGTAAATAATAATTAGATGCTAGTTATACTTTATACTGGCAGATACATTTGCACCTCAGTATTGTTATACATTAACAGGATGCAATAACAGATTGTAAATGATTATATTTAGTACAATTATAAATAGTTGTATCATTATTAAACACTCGTTAGGCACTCCAGGACCAAGTTTTGTGACCCTTCTTTTGGAGTCTTTACTAATGAACTTATAAGTTAAATCAGGTGTGACTGATTAGGGAGACATCCAAAATGTGCAGTCATGGGGGGTACTCCAGGACTGGGATTGAAAATCACTGGTCTAGATCATTTTCAAGAATGTTAAATATGACTCTGGAGTTGTAGAACTTATTTCTACAAATTAAATATGTAAACTGACATAGAAAAACAAAATGTCCTTTTACATGATCTGCTTATTTTGTCTCATACAGCACAAAGAACAAGAGCCCTCCAACCTGGTCATAATTAAAGAGGAGTGTTTTGAAGTGGACACTTATCCCAGTTTTACAGGTAATGTTCAATGTTTCTACTAGATCTTTAATTAGTAAGGTTTAGTTTTGGTGCATCAAGTTGATTTGAACTATTTCACTTACTTCGACAGGGAAAACAACCCAAGCTTCAAGAGGACAGCTGCCATCTTCTGCATATGAGCCGCTGGCAGACTCAAAAAGTTTCGATGGCCATTTTGTGTCTGGTGAATTTTCAGAGATATCAGAAATCCAAAAGGCATCCTCCGATTCATCAGACAAACTCTCTCCAGAAAACTCTATTGATAACACTGTCGACCAGTTAATAGCACCAATAGAGGATCCACTGGAATTTAATGGTCACTCTATACTCAACCAATTTTCAGCAGAACACAATGGGCAGTTTCCCTCCGAGGCTCAGGAGGATGGAGAAGCACAGGAAATATATGAGGATGCTGTAACCACGACAGAACAGTGTGAAAAGAGAGTAAAAGTACAGAAACCACCAAACAACTTCAGTTGCTACAATGGCGGGAAGGCGTTTCTCCGGAAAAATGCTGCCAAAAAGCGTCTCAGAAAACATCGATTTTCAAAGTTGAAATCAAACGAGAAGTTTCAGTGTGACGTCTGCGGGAGAAGTTTTCATTCAAACACCAATCTCTCGGTTCACTATTTGGTCCACACAGGGGAAAGACCCAATAAATGCAGTTTTTGTGGAAAAGGCTTCTCCCAGAAAGGAAATTTACAAGTTCATGAACGCATCCACAGAGGAGAAAGACCTTTTAGTTGTGGCACCTGTGGAAGGAGTTTCACCCAGAAAGTTTGTCTACGAAATCACGAACGCATCCACAGAGGAGAACGACCTTTTACTTGTATAACCTGCGGAAAGGGTTTCACCCAGAAAGTCACCCTCCAACAACACCTCATTGTCCATGACAGAACGGCTAAACCAGTCAGAAAGAAACCTCCTAATCGCCGGAGGAAAAAACATGGTGATATAAATTATAGCTTTATGTAGCACAATTCTTTTGGGTATTTCTCGATTTGAGATCGCGGTAGCTGTTTAAAATGAAATATGAGCCGTGGCTGCAGGACCGTTGAAAGAATGTCTAAGTGTGTAATACTGTAGATCATAGCAGAAATATATAGTCAGATATGACTGTGTATTACTCCGTAAAGTTATCTCACCAACTAATTTGTTTCTTCTGTTAAACCAAAGGCACAGCCTTTTTGGTGATCTTTGACATCTGGGCTATATATAAGATGTCTCTTATGATCAATAAGGCTGTAGAAATTTTATGAAAACTACAGCAAAAACAGTAACATTTTGAAATATTTTTACTTACTATTATAACTAAAAATTACTTTTACATTTCAGTATATTAAAAATACAGTTTATTTATGTGATGCACAACTGAATTTTCAACATCATTACTCCAGTATTCGATCATACTTTTATGCATAACTTAATACATATATGCATACATAATGCATTGAAATTCATTCTTTAAAAAGTTCTGAAAAATGTATCCTGTTTCCATAAAAAAAAAATGTTAAGCAGTGCAAACTTTTCATCATTGATAAGAAATGTTTCTTAAGCAGCAAATCGGAATGATTTCTGATGAATCATGTGATACTGAAAATTCAGCTTTGCATCACACGAATAAAACCGAACAGTTAATTTTAAATTGTGATATTTCAGCATATTTGTTTTTACTGTATTTTTGATCAAATTAATGCAAAAAAATCATAATATCAAACTTTTGATTTATGTGTATATATAGTCTGGATATAAAAACCACCAGAGGTAAATGCAACAGGCTTTAGGCTTATTATTTATTTTTTCTGAATAGAGTCCCTGTTTAAAATATTATCATATTACATCAGTTTTGGGCCATTAGTGTAAAGCGACCAGTAACACTACTCAATCTTTACAGATCTTTACGGAAACTAATTTCAGTAGTATGCAATGCTTCTAGAAGTTAGAGTTGTTCAAGTTCAGATGTCAACTAGATTGCATGTGTAAGCAAATGTGTAATTTCAACCATGCTGAATAAAAAAAGTGTGCATGATTTCACTCACTTTGTGAAGTTTATTCAAGCATGTTTGTTTATCCCTCTTTTCAAATGAATATTCACATCTAGATGGTCCTAAATGAAGTTCAAGTCAATGCACAGAAAAACACATTTCCAAACACTGTCTAAGGACTTACATTTCTGTAAAAAATAAATTAATAAAAAAAACCATGGACATGTTTGCAACTTGTTAATGGTTCATATTGCAGACTAATGCACACTCTGCTGTAACAGCAACTTTGATACAGATAAAATTCAGTAATGGTTCACTTCAGTATGTACTAGTCTAACTGAAGCACTGGTGTGTATTGAAACCCTGTTTGTACGCGTAGCTTTTACCACACTCTGCGCAGCTGTATGGCTTCTCTCCTGTGTGGCTTCGGAGGTGTACGTTTAGAGAGCTCTTTTGAGCAAAGCTCTTTCCACACTCCATGCACGAGTACGGCCTCTCACCAGAATGAGTGCGCTGGTGTATTCGGAGGTACGTTTTTTGAGCAAATCTTTTACCACACACTGTACAGACGTAAGGCTTTTCTCCAGAGTGTGTTCGCATGTGTGCTTTCAGGTAGGTTAGTTTGTTGAAGATTCGTCGACAGAATACACACTCAAACCTCTTCTCCTCTGAAATACTTGTGTGGTTGTGTGTACTGTGGAAAGTTTGCTCTGTTGTGCTGTCTCCTTGTGTAGAGGTCATTCCATCAAGAGCTTGTTCTTCAGCTTGTGTCTGGTGTACGTTCGACTGCACTTGGTCATCTGAAGGTACCATGTATGAGATAAAATCATCAGAGCTTTGGGTGACACATCTCTCATCACTGGTCATTGCAGGTCCTGTAATTCAATAAATGACACCTATGAATATAACAAAGAGTTAACCATAACTGTTCTCAAGTTTTCACATCACAAACCTCTCAAACTGCAACTTTCATCTTCCTCAGGGTTATTTTTCCCAGAGCAATCTTCAAATGTCTCCTCCTTGATCATGATCATATCTGGTTCTTCGTCTAGCAAATCTACTGGCTAAAGCAGAGCAAGTAAAACAGAGGACTAGTAAACTGTATTCTGACATTGCTACGTGTATATCAACAGAAGTATGAGACCAACCTCAACTGTGTTGACTGAAGAGTCCAGATGTGTGTCCTCCTGCTCACCAACATGTGACTCCTCGTGTCTCCAGAGGTTCATGCACCATTCCTTCCCGAAGACATTGTTAATTGCAGGACGACGTCCGGCCTCTGTAAGACATGTTTTTTTTTTGGTCACATCATAACATCCACTTGTAAACCTGTAGACCTTGTTTTAGCTTGTTCACAGTCTCAAAATAACCGTAAATTATGTGACATTCACCAGAAATGACTTAAACGGCTGCGCCTTCTGTGTTTTTATAAACATGGAGAGGTGGTCTGTGTTTATTTTTTTTTAGGTTTTAATTTTTATGTCAAATGTTAACATTTATACGCAGCTGTTAGACGAATTAAGATATTTGTTTGATTTTCTGTAAACAGCGCGGAGTAAATGTGTCATCTGCGTCAGAATGTTAATGATTGATTTGCCCAGACGTCTTACGTCAGCGCGTTCTGAACTCGTACGTGCTAGGTAATTTTGTGCTGCATTCACACAGAGCACATAACAGGTAATTTACTGGTAATATTACAACTTTTCATACCGGAAAATTTCCAGAACGAATTGTTTACCGGTATTTTTGAAGAGGTCCTGTTCAAACGATATCTTAATGGTAATTTTTCCGTAATTTACCAGTAAAGACTGTATGTGTAAAAGCGGCTATAGTCATACTCCTAACAGACAAAGCCAGTCACTTGTCACCGCCTGATGTAACCTAAAGAAAGAGTCACCAAATGAATTTATTTTGGTAAATGGACTAAAAAATTCCGATCATCGACATATAGAGATATAATCCCTCGGAGTAAGGTTAAAATGTTATTCAAGGGCACAGTAATGAAGAGCAGCCCACTGCAGGCTTTAAACCTACAGCTTTAATCAAACCAGTCTTTTGTCGTGCATAATGAGTAAATTTACCTGTATGTCCCAGATGGCTAAATGGAGCTTCTGTCCCGTTCATCTTTCCAGCGCCTTTCCGCGCACACTGAAGTTCATTCTCCAAAAAATGACATTTCTTTTTCAGAGATTCATTTTCGTTTGTACAGCGTGAAATCTCTAATCGCAGCAGCAAAGAATTCTCCTCGAAAAGTTTGCCTATTTCAACAACAGCTGTTTTTGCCAACATGTCCATTATGGATGTTAACTGCGTCTGAAAATCGACAGTATTCATGTTGTCCGTCGCTCACGGCACCATTTATTAGTGATGTTTATTGTACACACCCGTCCTTCGATCCGAGAGTCACCGCTATAGTCTCTGCGTAGAGCTGCTTTTATATTCTCAACACTGTATGCAGTTTATTTCCGATGATAGAATCATAGCATATCTTACATTGTGGAGAATAGGATCATGGGATGAATTACCGTAAACCACCATATAGAAAGCACACACGATTTACACATTTTGATTTGGTCGTATCCAAATCGGTAATGGCCAATAGCACCTTGGCCCTGTGCATTTATGTGTGTTCTAATTGGAATTTTACATAAATATTCAGAGTGCAAGCAACACAGGTTTAGCCACATTTATTCTTTTTCTTCAGGGGTTTTCTGTATTTGTTTTCTGGTCTGCTTCAAACAAGTCCACCTTATCTCTCTGACATTCTAATTCCTTAATTTGACATGAGTCCCCTTTTTAAGGTAAGAGTGTAAGGCTCTTCCACCCAATTTATCATCTGTCAGGCAAATATTAAGTTCAAAGGTGCATCCATAATTTTGTACTTATGCACCATTCTATTTATAAGTTTTGTAGTATAAATAGTGCGAGCATTCTGTAAACACTGAACATTCCAAAAAGTGAATTTTAAATACCCAGATGATGCACATAAACAAAAAATTAGAATGTTGTGTTGAATGTTGGACACTTCATGCACTCAACTGTCGCAGTTTTAAAGGGTTACTCCACCCCAAAATGAAATTTTTGTCATTAATCCCTTATCCCCATGTCGTTCCCAACCAGTAAAAGCTTAGTTCATCTTCAGAACACAATTTAAGGAATTGTTGATTAAAGTAGTTATGTTTGTTTTCTTTGTATACAAAATGTATTCTCGTCACTTCATATTGTTATGGTTGAACAACTGATGGCAGATAAACTATTCTGATGATGTCTTTCATACTTTTCTGGACTTTGACGGAGTAATATACTTGGCAGTATATGGGACAGTCTCAAGCCTCCCGGTTTTCATCCAAAATATCTTAAATTGTGTTCCCAAGATGAACGAAGCTTTTACAGGATTAGAACGACATGGGGGAACGTGATTAATGACAAATTTCATTTTGGGGTGAAGTATTCCTTTAATTACGTAGAGAACAGGGAGGGGCTATCAGACTTTGATTATGAATGACAAAATAACCTCATTATTCATACACTGCATGATTGAGTATAGTGCAAAAGTTTATAGTGTATGAGTGCATAGTGTATAGTGTGTCATTTGGGAAGCAGCTCAAGCCTTCAAGAAATATTATGCCTCTCCTCAAGAAGCCACACTTGTGGTCTATGTAACATCGTTAAGCACAGCTTTTACCACGTTCTGTGATACAAAAAGTGTTGAAATTCCACTGAGAAAAAAAACTCATGGAACAAATTAGAGTCCCTGTGCAGAACAACTTCCATAAGTTTGTTTTTTGGTTTGTCTCTGTACATTTAATTGTACTTGGTCATTCAAATGACTTCTCGATTTTTACCAGCAGGTAATTACAGTACTGTTTCAATTACATACAGTTAAAAAACACACAACATGTCTGCTGTAATCTACTTGTAGCTACTGTATCACTAGTATATAGTATAACTGTAATCAATTATCCTTATTAATCATATTATAAAAACACAGGTGATTATTTTATTGTTGCATGAATGACCTAAATGAACATAATAAAATATTTATAATACAAACATTCCAGCAACATTCAAATAAAACAGTACAAGTATTAACAAGGTAAAAAAAATTCACATAAGTATTAACCCATCTTAGTAGTAGTATTCAGTGCAGAAATCCTGAAAAACTTTTTTTTTAATGATTAAAGCCACTGTTACTCTTAGAACACCCCTCATATCTCCCATAGTTACATTTAAGTATTTAATCACACACCTTCAATAAAAAAGACAAGTTTCACTTAAAAATGCCATTATATACTTTTTTCAACTTCATTAAACTACTTGCACTAACTTAACTGGATTGTTTTCCACTCGAATTCTGAAAGCCTCTGCATAAACGTAGCCACACGGGTATTAAAGTTCTGGGGTTTCCTTTGGACAGCTGAACCCGTCCTTCGGCTTGTACCTGATTTTGAGGTACATTTAGTCCCCTCAGGATTAATCCTTACGAAGAACCTAAAGAACAGTAGATCGTTTTTTAAACAATACATCAATTCCTACAAATATGTCAGTCAATGAAACACAGATTAAAAGGGGTTATATTATGTTTCCTACTTTATCTTATATAAATTGCAGGACACCCTAAACAGAGACCCATAACCTTGTTTATCTAGTCCTCTTAAACGGTAGATTTAAGAGAGGCTACCAATAGCAAGCTAGATTTAAAAGCATAAGATTCCACCCTCCCGGCAAATCACTCTCCAAAGCCACGCCTCCTCCAAAACACATGAAGTGCACAGACAGACCAGAGGCTAACTAGTAACAGGATGATAGATGGCATTGGTCAGATAACCTTATGTCTCATTCACCAGTTAGTTAACATTACAGTACGCATAATATTACAAGCGCATAACATTACAATAATAATGCCTTTTATTCGCTCTTCAATAGCGCAATGGAACGTGCTGACAAAGTATCATATCTGTGCGAACAGGTTTGAAGAGGTATGCAAATAGATACATTAACATGCGGATAGGACAGCCTATCATAGTCCTCAAACTGATAAATATGATTGGATTAACATTTTATGCTCCTACGCCTTCTAAAGATGATATAAATACATATAAATAGATTTAGACCACTTAACTTAGTGATGGCTATCAGGATGTCAAGAGATTTTCAAAAAGCATAACAAAAATGCTTTTGAACCAAATCACCTACCCTGCCTTTAAATTATTATATTAGTGTTAATAACAGTGTTAAAAGCATAAAATATTTTCTGGTGAGTAATGTATAATTTATTAGTATATAGTCAGTCACCATGAAATTGCATCCACCAACTATTTTGTTTCCATAAGCTTCCATATGTATTTCTGATCCAAAAGAGACCAAAGTAACATACCAAAAGAAAGGGAGTAAGATTTTTTAAAAGTCAAACAGGATGAGTGTCCTTAACACTCACCTCTGAATGAGCTCCAGGGTGGCACTGGCTGACTCCTGATACTCGATATTAAAAACATAGAAGCACCCAAAAAACACAGACAATGCCTCTGCAAAGTCCAGCTTGTCTTCAATAGAATGTGTTACTCTACCCTCAATACTGACAAACCACTTGGATGACGTCAGCAAAGTCTCACCTGAAATATGAAGAATCACTGTAAACATGTGTCCAAGTACAAAACTAACATTTGTAGCGTAGCAACATCTTACCAAGCATGATGAGCCGGGGGGTTGCCGGTAAGCTAATTTCATTTTCGATGGACATCTTGGTAGACGTTTCCTTGAAAGCAGAACATAAGAACATTTTAACACTCAGCTTTGTCAAAACCCCCTTCAAAACTTAAGTAGAACTGTACCATTTCATAGTTACTGACATCTGCTAAGATGAAGACAGCATTGTCCTTTTCCTTAAAGTACTTCATCATTAACAGGATGGCTGATATGGCTATCCTGTTATTATCTGTTGCATTGGCGTCTTCAATCTCACTTAGCATACTCTGGATCTCTTCACTCCACTTCAGTCTCTGTCTGCTGAAGTAGTTAAGTATTCTCTTGGATTTATCAATAAGTGTTTCGTTAAATCGGCTTCTGATGTCAATGCCAGTCAGGATTTTGAAGTGCTTGCAAAGGCCTCTTTCAGTGAACAGGAACGGCCAATGCCCCTCAATCTCACTGATGGTAGGAGGGGGGCATGAGTTGATCATGTGGCGCTGGTAAACATATGTCTGCTGCATTAAATCATCTACGTTGGGCAACTCGGCAGCCTTTGGGCCTGCTGACTGAAAAATCTTAGCCGCAAGCTTCCTTTTCATTTCAAGAGATTCTGCCGTCTCTCCTTCTGGGATGGAGGAAGGCTGCCAATTTATGCATCCGTAACTGTCCACTTTACATCTGGCTTTTTTCATAGTGTAGCCATTCTTTTCTCCAACTCTTTTCATTGATGGTCTTCTAGGTCGACGAATCCTGTGTTCCAAAACATCTCTATTCACATGCTCTACCCTAGTTTTAAGTTGCCTTTGTAAGCAACTAAAGCCATTTCCTAGTTGTTCTCCTTCCTCTGAAATGTCTCCGAATGTCAGCGGATATGTAGACACGATGTTTCGAGCCACGTCTCCACAGGCGGCTAAGTTTGGGTTTGGACAGTGGGCTTGCATGGCTGCCACAACGATCCTAACAAACTCCCTTCTCGGTCCTGGTCGAACCCTCTCTCCAGTGGATGTTGCCTGAATGAGAGCTGCTGGCATGCGGTCCCAGGGAACCTGGAAACTTCTAGCCCAGTTGGACTTGATGAAGGAAGGAATGAAGGGCTGTTCATGAAGGGACTCATTTGATGATAATGGAGTGAGCGTCATCTCATTAGGCATTCCATCCACTTGTCTATTGGATTCTTGGATTCAAAAAATCATGAAAAGAGATACAAAGAAATTGAAAAAAGGGCTAACAAAGTACCTTGTTCAAGGGCCTCTTAACCATCACTGATCAGTAAATCATTGCTATACTGCACTGGGTCTCATTAAATTAAAAATGCTTGGATTATTTGTGTTTATACGTACAGAAAAAAAAAAACATTCCACAACACCTGTATATACACATGAATTTGCTCTTAATCTCGTTCTAATATGAATGTCTGTCTCAGCAAACATATGACGCTCGCAAGAAGACAGTCTCTCATGTGCATCAAGATCCTCGAGCAATGTCAAGTGTGCCATCCTTTAAAACACTTTCCATATACAACCAGAGTACAGACCTATGCTTATCATTGCATTTATGAAATATACAGGTATACAGTTTCACCTAACACATTTATAGCACCACCCAGCGTATGTGAATTTTGTGTGTGTGTGTGTAACTTTGGTTGTTCCTACATTTTCACACAAATTTATTTTAGTATGAAAGCTAATCAGGAATCATGTATGCAGACGACACACAAATTTGTGCATGCACAATGAGACCCATTGTTTTATTTGCTTTGAATTCTAAATAAATTAACTTAAATATGCCTAAATACATTAACTTTAGAGTACAAATACACTTTCTCTACAAGCTTTCAAGAGAATACAGATGTGGCCTTTGAAAACATGTGAAAAAGAATCAGATCTTGTCATTTCATGCAATATCACAGAACGTTTGGCAGCGCGGGAGAGACAAAATCAACAGGGGGTAGTCATGTTAGAATACAGTCTCAATCAGTGTTAAGAAAGATATTTTAAAATACAAATATCCAAGGACAATTTCTAATTCAATCTGAGCTATATTTTTTTCACACACAAAAGCATTTAGGGGGTTTTGAATGAATAAAAAAATATCAGTTTAAAACTGGAGACAAAATGTATACATTTGCATATGTATTACATTTTTTAATGCTCAAACCCAAAAAAGAACTTTCAAAATAAATCTACAAAGTTTCCCAACAGTGGAAATATGTATAGCAACAGGCTATGTTTGCACTGTTAACTGAATTTACAAATCTAAAAAACAAGACTCAATATCTGATACTTACATATGATAAAAATAGTGATAATATTCTTAAATTCAAATTCATTTTAGTTTTAGTCCAAAATTCTACATATTTAGGCCTTGTTTACAAATGGTATTAAGATGCGTTTGTCTGTCCAATCATAAGTGGAAAACAAATACATGTGTAAATGGGGTCTGAAACGTTTTAAGCTTGTTCGCTTTCCACCACTTCTAAAGGTAGTTCAAAACACATTCGACCGATTTTTTTTTCCTGACCATTCCCTGTAAACTTGATGTGGTACTAGACTTTTAAACAGAAGCACAGCAAAGTGTTCTTGGTACAGTTTTTTCTCTTTCATCTTGGAAACTGGATTTAAACACACGTCAGGTAGAATCACCCACTGATGACTAGACCGGTAAAAGTGATGCTGGGAACTTGAAGTTGTTTTGAGTTTCTGTCTATTTCAAATCAACCTGGGACATCACTGAAGAACACTGGGATGAAGGAGAAACCGTTGACATTAAAAACATTGAAATCACATGTGGGCTGTGAGTTTGGTCTGTCTGTGATGCTGAACCTACTAAAAAAGCGTGATCTTTAATTATTCTAAAATTCTCCTTCAACTCAACGCCTGTGAAGTGGAGAAGAATACCATCCCATCAGTACTTGCTCTCATCCATAGACGGATTGTTTTGGTCACGGGAATGGGCAATTTTACTGCTTCCGAAATAGGTAAATATTAAATCAGCAGTGCCCACTTATGACTGATCACCCAAGGTGCATCTTAATACAGGGTGTAAATGGGATGAGATCTGGTAATTTGAACATTTAAACAGCACAAAACGGTGCTCTGACGAACACCACCGACATAAGGTATGCACCACAAGAAATACCTGTAACTCCTCTTTGAACCCATTAGCTGAATTTGAAGGAAGGTTGGCTGACGAAATGTGCCTGTGTGAGCTGGTTTTAAAAACAAAAAAGCCTGTCTGACCACTACTGTTGTGTGAAGACACCTGGAAAAAAAAACAACAGCGTGTTTTCAAAGGCCACATCTGTAGGTCAATGTCAGTTTCTCAACTCTGTGACCACGCAGGATAGTTGTGCAAAAGGGGTAATAGTGAACGCTGCCTGTTTTTCTGCCTTAAGTTTGTTTCTTACCTTTTTGTCTGAATGTTTTCACAAGTTTTCGACACTGTATAGGCTCCAGAAAGTCCTGAAGATCCGACACCTCTACTAGGGAGAGGTCTTCGGTCTTCTCCACACCCACTAAAGAAAGATGACTGACCACATCCTGAAGTTTGTTTAAGTCCAACTCTGGGAGAATTTTTTTGACTTCCTCTAGGATTGCACCTGTAGGGGGTTGATAAGTGCACACGATGAGTCTAGGCTGCAACAATAAAGGACTAAGCTTAAACCAAATGTAATTTAAAGTAAACTGGTTTAAACATGTTTGGATTTAATTTTTGAATCGCATCTGCTATTTACAACATGTTATACACATCATCTGAAAATTGCATGTTTATAAACTTTTTTTTTAATGATTTTCAGCTACTGGTAAGAATATAGTAATCTCATTTAAATTCTGCACATTTCCAAAAAAAAACAAAAAAACATAAACACACATATCAGTGTTATCATTGGTAATCAATCCTATAAAGTGCACATACGTCTACACTGTATGTGTATGTGATCATACTTGTAATGACCTTACAAGATAAAGTAATAAATGAACTTCTCTCTGCATACCTTTTACAGTATCTTGGTCTTCCTCATTTCTTCCTGAAGAGCAATCATCAAATGCCTCCTCCTTGATCATGACCATGTCCGGTTCTTCTTCCAGCAGGTTTACTGGCTAAAGGATTGAAAATAAAACGAGAACTAAGCTGTATTCTGACATTGTATTTGGAGAACTCCACATACTCAAAACAGCATTGTGTGAGACCAACCTCTCCTATGATGACTGAAGAGTCCAGATGTGTGTCCTCCTGCTCACCAACATGTGACTCCTCGTGTCTCCAGAGGTTCAGGCACCATTCCTTCCCGAAGACATTGTCAATTGCGGGACGATGTCCAGTGTCTGTTGAACATGTGGGCATTAGGTGGGGCTTGAATCTCCAACATTAAATTACCAGTACTTTTTGCATTTGACATAAGCATATCTACAGAAGCCGATCTGTGCATGTGGAAAGAGGAAATACCTGACCGTTACCTGTAAGTCCCGGATGGCAGGATAGAGCTTCTGTCCCGTTCGCCTTTCCGCCTTTCCGCGCACATTGAAGTTCATCCTCCAAAAAATGGCATTTCTTTTTCAAAGATTCATTTTCGCTTGTACATCGCGAAATCTCTAGTCGCAGGAAGGATGCGTTCTCCTTAAAAAGTTTGCTTATTTCCACCACAGCCGTTTTCGCTAACGTTTCCATTATGGATGTTAACTGCGTCTGAAAGTCGGCGGTATGCATGATGTCCATCTTTCACGGGACACTTTAAAGATATAAATACTCGCCCTTCGACCCGACAGCTCTGTTAATGTCTTAATATAGATGTTTATTTCTAACTCAAACAAATAATGGCGTTGTGTTATCTTTGGTGTTTATGTGGATAGAAACAAAGCATAGCGTTTGGCAGAAAAGAATCATGGGATGAATTACCTTAAACCACTGTGTATATGTATCCATTCGATAGTTCACCCAAGTATGTCGGTTTACTTTAGGAATGCCTGGTTCTCCTAAACAAAACCTTTTTAACGTCCCAATACTGTCCACAAGATCCTGACCGGAAGTGGCGGGCTGAGTAAGTTAATGGCGGAGAGCAAGATACCTAATGTTTCTCTCATTACGTGGTGAACTATTAATTCATAGCCCCAGGTATAGACTCTTGTCCTCTGTAGAAGACATATTTAAGTGAATGTCTCTGAGACCATACATGCCACAGTTGAAGTCTAGTACTGGTTTAAGTAGTAAATACATACAAAAAGTTTCGTACTAAAACAGCAATTTGTGTCTATTCTAACATCGGTGTAATTTAAGAGCAATTTTGAAGGCGTAGCTTCCAGACAGTAAGCAGTTTCGGCCCAGAACCGGCCCACATCTGGCCCGCGTGAAATCCATGCGGGCCAAATGTGGGCCAGATCTGGGCTCAAACTGCTTGCTGTCTATGTACTATGAGTTGTGAGATATGTTTTTTGAGCAATCCGTGTTTGAGTGTTTTTGAGTGTTTTCACATGTTTCTTGTCATGTGGCTTAAATACTCAAAGGTTTTCCCACAGGACACACACTTGAATTTCTTCTTTGGTGTAACTGTCTCATTGAAATTCAGGTTATGAGGAATAAATCCAACACCAGGGCTCAAATCCGACCCTGTTGTGCTATATCTATTTGTAGAGATCATTCCATCAAGAGCTTGTTCTTCAGCTTGTGTCTGGTGTACGTTTGACTGGACTCGGTCATCTGAATGTACGGTGTATGTGATAAAATCACCAGTTTTTTGGGTGACACATCTTTTATCCTTGGTCATTCCAGGTCCTGTAATATAAATGAATCATGAAGATCTGAATATAATAAAGAGTTAAAAGGGTAGTTACTGTACTATTGTAAACAGTATTTACAACATTATTACATGTAATCCATAGCCTCAGACAAACAGGGAAGTCTAATAAGTGAATAAACTAGTTTTAATCAACTCACCTCAACAATGAGAAACCATTACAATGGTTTCCTAAGTTTAGTGACTGTTGGTGGAACTGGAGCACTGAATGAGAAATCAGCATCATACACCCTCAGAAATTAAGGTACAAAAGCTGTCATCGGGGTGGTACCTTTCAAAAGGTACATATACCTATTAGGTTCTAATATACACACTTTAAGAATATGAATCTTTGACCATTTAGGTACAAACATGTACCTTTTGAAAAGGTAACACCCCAGTGACAGCTTTTTGTACCTTTCTGAGAGTGTAGGATCATAATATATGCTGGTATTTTGGCTAATTTCTAGTCGGTGACTGTCTGTAAGGAACGCCCAAAAGTGAGTTTTGGTTGAGTAACTCGAGAACGGTTTCAAATGGTTCAATCCGATTTGGTAAACCAGTCCTAAGAATGATTCGTTCGCGAGGCTATGGATTACAAGTAATAATGTTGTAAATAATGTTCAGCTTTTTGCACAGATTGATCATTTTGCTTCATAAGTCCTCAATGTATCATCATGAGATGCGACTCTGTTCCCTGAAATGCTCTTTTTAACTCTCGACTGATGGTAGCCATTTATTTGCATTTTATAAATCACAAAAGACTATGGTTTCATCTAAAATCTTTGCTGTTTCTCTCCACAAACTTCTCAAACTTTCGCCTTCCTCAGCTTTATTTCTCCTAGCAATCATCATCCTTCAGCATCTCCTCATTAATCATAATCACATCTGGTTCTTCATTCAGCAAATTTATTGGCTACATTTATTGACAATATGAAGTTAGTCAGCTGTATTCTGACATTGTATAAAAAAATAAAATAAACGTAAGCAGTATTAAAGACCAACCTCTTCTGTGTTGACTGGTAGATCTTTGTGTTAGCAGCACAAAAGATTTTGGGTTCAATTCCCAGGGGACACACATACTGATAAAAAAAATGTATAGCCTGAATGCACTGTAAATTGCTCTTATCCAAAGCACCTGATAAAAAATAAATGTAAACCCAGTCACAATCATTTTGGAATAAATGTACCGCAATAGTATACTTTTTGGCATGCCTTGCAATAAAATCATACATTTTACATATTATATTGTAAAACATTAGTGCCCTTATCTAAAATGTTCTTCTGCTTGCATGTGATTTCATTAGAATAACTGCATGAACCCGAACCTCCATGTTCATAAACACACATCACAACTGTTACAAGAGGAGCAAACATATTTATATTTGGGGTGGTAAATTGTAATTGTTTTATAAAAGGTTTGCATTTACAATGTTCTGGGTTCATGTATGGTCTTCTTCATTCAGATCTTCAACATCCTCATTATTTTTTCCTCATCAATACTTTCTTTTATTGCATGCATTCATACAACTCTGTACCTGGGAATGAAGGTCAGTGGGAAAATGATAAACGCCATATGAGAAAATATAATTACATCACACCAAACGCCTGATTTTGATTAGAGCTTGATTACAACATGGGAAGTCGTGGCCTAATAGGGAAGTCGTGGCCTAATGGTTAGAGTCGGACTGGCAATCGAAAGGTTGTGAGTTCGAGTCTCGGGCTGGCAGGAATTGTGGGTGGGGGGAGTGCATGTACAGTTCTCTCTCCACCTTCAATACCACGACTTAGGTGTCCTTGAGCAAGGCACCGAACCCCCAACTGCTCCCAGGGCGCTGCAGCATAAATGGCTGCCCACTGCTCCGGGTGTGTGCTCACAGTGTGTGTGTGTGTTCACTGCTCTGTGTGTGTGCACTTCGGATGGGTTAAATGCAGAGCACGAATTCTGAGTATGGGTCACCATACTTGGCTGAATGTCATGTCACTTTCACTTTCACGTGTGTGTAATGAAACAGGCCTATGACTTAAAGACAAACTTTCTTCTGCATGAACTCAGTAAGACATTTTTTTTTCATGATTGTCACTAATTATGCCAGGAGAATTATTATTATTTCTATTTTATAAAAATTTGCCTTTTGGAATGATGGAAGAATTTCAATGGTTTTTTTCTAATAAAACAGTATCATTTGGAAAAAAAAACAAAACACAAAAAAATACATGAACATATGCTGGTGTTTAATGCAATGAATAAATATAAATAAAGAGAAAGTTTCACTGTTTTCAGACATGATTTTGCATTTAATGCTGATCTGATGCCACATGAATCAATCTTTATCAAACTGTAAATTGTTTTAAATGATCTCCGTGGAGTGCAAATCAATGCAGTTTGAAACAGATATCAGCACATTTACTCAAGCTCACTGTCATTAACTAATGTTGTTGCAAGTCTGACAAGATAAGTGTTTGTTAAGATTGAATTGGTGGTGAACCCTCTCCCACATTTTTTGCAAGTGTAGGGTTTTTCTCCAGTGTGACTTCGCAGATGCATGTCTAGAGTGCATTTCTGAATAAAGCCTTTTCCGCAGAGCGAACATCGATATGGCTTCTCTCCAGTATGGGTGCGCTGATGGGTGTACAGGTGTCCTTTCTGAATGTAGCTCTTTCCACAAAGCGTGCACCTGTATGGCTTCTCACCTGTATGACTCCGCTGATGCACTGTAAGTTGACTAAAACACCTGAACCTCTTTGAACAGTAGGAGCAAACAAAACGCATATCCCCTGAAATAGTGGAGGCACTTGATGTTCTTGCGGAGTGTGATGCACTCAAACTCTGTGTGTGACTTATAGAAGTGTTTGGATCACTGTTTGCCACAGTCTGCTTCACTGTGATTGTTCCAGGTGAGGCGTTTCTGTTCACTTTTGGTGAATCTGCTTTAGATGGGACTCTTGTGGTTGCATTTTCTCGATGTCCTCTGTCAACACAAGGAACCGTTTTGAGAGCATCCTTGATGGGTGACAGGCTCACAGCTTCACCACATTGGGTTCCTGTGGTTAAATGAAAGTAATGAAAGTGGAAGGAAGTCATAAATTATTTATAAACACTTGCAATTAAAATGTTCTACCATTATAGAACCGTTAGTTCCAGACTTACTTGCTTCACTGTTGTCTTGCACAATCCAAACATCTACTTCCGGTTGCTCCTGCTTTACCATACTACTTGGCTGGTTTACCTCACACTTCTGCTGTGGACTGTCCTTTGACATCATGACATCACATTATATCTTATATTTGTATAAACTATAGTAACGTTAAGTTTTCAACAGCTCTTGTGCTTACAAATAGTTAAAGGCAATTAATATGGATATACACATAAAGAAGAGAACTTGCTTGGTCTTGCTGAATTACTGTTGGGATGTCTCCTGCTGGGCCTCTACACCTGTTCAAATGATCGTGCATCTCCTCTGTGTCACATTCACTAATAAAACAATATTAAACAGTGTTACACACTAGTGGTCAAACGTTTGGATAATTAATTATCATCTTATGCTCACCAAGGCTGCCTTTATCTGAGCAAAAATACAGTAAAAACAGTAATATTGTGAAAATATTTTTCACAGTCTTCAGTGTCACATGATCCTTCAGAAATCACTCTAATAAGCTGATATGCTGCTCGAGAAACATTTCTTATTATAATGAATGAACAGCATTTAAAAATATATATATAATTATTTTTTAACATCATAAATGTATTTACTAACACTTTTGATCAATTAAATGCATACTTTTGGAGTATAAATTTCTTACCCCAAACCTTTAAATGGTTTTCACAAAACTATTAAAGGTCCCATGATGTAGATTATTTTCTTTTTTTAAATGTTTTTTAATGTTTCCTGAGGTGTATGATTTTAACATTTAAAATGTAGAAATAAAAGGCATTTTTATATCCTGATTTTAATCCTCTGGCTTGAATGCTCTGTTTGAAGGGGCGTGTCTGCTGTGAGACTCATTCTATGCTACTAAGAGAAACAATGTGAAGTTGATCATTTAGTCACTGGCTTGATTCACTGATGCATAAACATTATTAAACGATTTAGAAGGAAAGTCTGTGTGAACTTGAATGATTAGCTACACATCAGAAATCACTGATCACAGATCAGGCATTAATGAACAGTTACTCACTGTTTGTAGTGGTGCTGTCGAATCCATATCGTAAAATACCATATACAGGCTAGGGGAACTCATATTAATGTTAAAAAACCTCATAAAGTGACATTTTCATGTGACGGGACCTTTAAGCAGCACAACTATTGTCAACATTGATAATACTAAGAAATGTTTATTTAGCAGCAAATCAGCTAGAACTGATTTCTGAAGGATCATGTCACACTGAAGACTGGAGTAATGATGCTAAATATTAAACTTTGCATCACAGGAACAAACTACATTTTAAAAATATATTCAAACAGAACAAAAAACTGTTCTTAAAAGTTATAATAATATTTCACAGTATTACTGTTATTGTATTTTTGATCAAATAAATGCAGCCTTGGTGAGCATAAGAAGTCTTTCAAAAACATTTAAAAAATCGTAACTATTCCAAACTGTAGTAAATATTTTAAATTAGTATGGTTCATTGACTTCACGTAGACATTGTTCAGCATGGCTGCATGTTTTGAGACAGAGTAGTTGTACATATACTTAAACAGTTGCATGCACGTGTCTTATAAAGTATAAGCTATTCCATTTTAAATGAATACCAAAGAACAGTGGACCTACCTCTTAACACACGTGAGACTGTGTGTGAGTGTTTGTCCAGTGCTCGTCCACAGCTGGACCTCCATCAGCCTCAGTCTCTTCCTCAGAGCACCGATTTCACTGCGGCTGCGGGTGACCTCCGACAACAACACCTCACACTCCACATCCACGAGCTTGCCTATCTCTAACACAGCTGTCTGCACGAGTGTTTCCATGATGGACGCTAACTGAGTCTGAAAAGAGGAGAGAGTGGACACCATCTCCAAATATTTCCACAAACCTTTTTTTTTTTTTTTTTTTTTTTTTTTTACAGATATACGGAATCAACGGCTATCTACTATATCTATTAGTATATTTTAACCTAATAATACTAAATAAAAATGTTCTACAGTTTTCATCGTACAGCAGCGGTTCCCACTCATAGGGTGCTTCTCAATTCTTATTTGTGCATCCTCGTTTCCTCTCCTCGCTTCCTTTCCTCGCGTCTCAGCTCCGCCCCCTGTAGGATGCGAGGGAAGGCTGCAAGGAAAAGACGCGAGGACGGAGGGATCGAATGAAAGCTTTTTTTACACATTGGAATCCTTGATCACTCGAGCGTCACTTCGTTGCGTCATCAGCAGCGCTCAGAGGATCTGCCCTCATGTTGTTGACATTTGTTTATTTAAGAAATTCATAATAAATAATAAAGAAAGATACCCTGTTGAAATATGTGAGGTGTGTGGTTTATATAAACTGCAAAAGTAAAGTAGAAATCAAAATTATTGTGACCGATGTGAAGGGGGAGGAGAATTTATACGTGCGTCACGTTTTAGTCGATAAAACTCTTCCGCATAGGATGCACCTGTGTATCCTCGCTCATGACTCCTCTGGAAGCCTCCTCACTCCTCGATCCTCGACTCCTCGCGGTGCAATTAGAGAATTGAGATGTCCTTCAAGATGGCTTAGCTCGATCGGTTTCCGGGTCATAGGATAGAGGACGGAGGAGAGAGGAGACGAGGAGGGATATTGAGAAGCACCCATAGACAGTAAAAGCTCTCCTACTATTTCTTGAACGTGTGGCTCAGTGTGAAAGATTTACCCAAACATGGCTCACTATCGCCTTCTATTGAAATGGAGCTGTTTGAGTGCGAACACCCTTCTCGCCACAGGGTGAATTTCACGCTCACAAAACCAGACTAATATGTTAGAAATCAAATTTTCGGTGATTTCCTGTTGATATAACGTCTTTTTGCGTCCATAGAGAAAGTGATTAGGCTCCCAAAACATAAAGTCTTGAAGAGTCACAGATAAATTTCAGTTCTGTTACATATCGTGACAGTGCTGTTTAATAAATATAGTCACTACATAATGAAATGTGCTTGCTTCAAGACTCCAAAGTAAAACTAATCGACAAAATGAGGCCATGGAATCCAATTAATATATTAAGAAACGGGTCTCGAACTGTTTTTATACAGTCTATGGTCTCGAATCAGATGAGCACTACATTACCCAGAATGCAACAGTATACTCTAGAGGAAGCAGCGTTCGCTGCGATTGGATGTTGCTCAGAACGCACGAGAGCGGCACGTAAAGGAAATCTCACTAGTAAGAAAACATTCCACGGTGAGTGCAAAGTGATTTCGAAGGTTTACAGCTTCCATAAGTGTAAAAAGCACGAGGCATCATTGTCATTATCGCTTAGTGCATTTAAACTATGACTCACATTTTTTTGTTCGATACTTGCTTGATTCATTTGACTCAAAGCTGCACTGCCCAATCTATTGAAACAGTGCACATTGTTCACAACACCTGTATTGCATAAGGCTGATTACTTATTTGTTTGCTTTTTCTGGTAATGCTAATGCAGTTGGATGCATGTATTGAGTTCTACTGTGTTGTCAGTTGCTACATATCTGAATTGACTGTCATAATCATCGCCTCTGTTTATTTCAGAGAGTGATGTCTGGACCAAGAGTGGTGGTTTTCCCCTCAGTAGCCGAGCTTGGATCCACTCTAGCCCAGCTGGTGTCCTCTCGAGCAGAGAAAGCTCTCAGCACAGGTGAAAGCTTCTCTCTGGGCCTTTCAGGGGGGAGCTTGGTCTCCATCCTGAGTAAGGAGCTGCCTGCTGTCCCAAGCCTTGACTGCAGCAGATGGCTCATTGGGTTTTGTGATGAGAGACTTGTTCCATTCAGGGACCCTGAGAGCACTTATGGCTTATATAAGGTAATTTGGTGCATGTTAGAAAGATTTAGCATGACTTCACTTGCTCACCAATGGATCCCTCAGCTGTTTGGACTGGCGGCACCCATTCACTGCTGACATCACAATAATCCACAGTCCATCAATTAACATCTAGCTTCTGGCTAAAATATGAGTCATATCCTCCTATCCTATATTGCTTTCTCAAGTGAAAAAGTTTCATCTGAATTAGGAGAGAAATATGCACAGATCAAGCATAAGTGAACTGAAATGTCAATGGATTTTATTGCGAGAGAGCATTATTAGATTGAGGAAGTTCTATTATAGATATACTGAAAGATCACATTTCAATATACACTTTAGTGGTGATACATATATATACAGGCAAGCAGATGAGCTCAGAATATAAACACAATGTTAACTGTTTTCTTTATTATATTTTCATGTGCAAAAACACTTTAACCTTGCGTTCATATTATGTGTTCATCTGTTTGTACTTACTATGTTTTTTTAATAAGATGTATAATGAATTTTGTCCTCCAATATCTTTAAGCATAAAGCCAGACTGAGCATTTTCTTATTACTTTTCATGGGAAAATGCTAAATTCAACTTAACGTTGCATTCATATTCTTGATGCATCTGCTTGGCTTTATTTGGTCTTTTAATATCACTGTATTTAGTACAGACCCGGTAAAAGCAGAGAAAGGCCTTGCTTTGCTTTCCAGGTGGGTGTGATCATGAAAGTTGTGACATGTGAAAGTTGCAACATTTGCCAAGTACGGTTAACCATACTCTGAATTGTTGCTCTGCATTTAATCCATCAAAGTGCACACACACAGCATTGAGAAGTGAACACACACCCAGAGCAGTGGGCAGATATAGATCCAGCCCCCGGGGAGCAACTGGGGGTTCAGTGCCTTGCTCAAGGGCACTTCAGCTATATGTATTGAGGGTGAATTGCCCTTGAGCAATGTCATGTCATGTGAAAACTGATTACTGATAGCTTTTTATATTCTACAGAGTCAATTGTTTGAGAAAATCAACATTCCAGAAGATAGGATTTTGGCTATAGATCCTTCTTTACCGGTGCAAGAATGTGCTGATGACTATGCTGGCAAACTGAGCAAGGTGCGATTTCGTTCTCTAGACAGATTAAATACAATGTTTGATTTTTGTTTTATTTTAACTCATAGCCCTTAATAGAATTTTGTCATTGTAGGCTTTTAACACGGAGCAAATTCCAGTTTTTGACATGCTGTTGCTGGGAATGGGACCAGATGGACACACCTGCTCTCTCTTTCCAGATCATCCCTTATTACAGGTTTCAGATCAGTTCTTAATAAAGCAGCAATATAACATCATCTTTTAGTTTATATACCATATATCCTGATTATTACAGAATCCTATTGATTCTCCTGTTGACCCTTTATCTGTTTTGAAATGGATTTGTGTTTACGTATGTGTAAGTAAAAATGTGATTTTGTAGGAAAGCCAGAGGACAGTGGTGCCCATCTCTGATTCCCCCAAACCTCCGTCTCAGCGTGTCACTATGACATTACCCACGGTTAACGCTGCTCGATGTGTAGTGTTCGTGACAACTGGGGGCAGCAAAGCTCCTGTACTCAAGGTAAATACTTTCTGTTGTGTCTGTATTTATAATTGTGAACGTTATATTTTTGCTTTGTGTGTTTAATATTCTTACGGTTTCATATTTGATTCTGTAATTTTGTAGCAAGTATTGGAGGGTGGAGAAGGCCCTGCACTTCCAGCAGCTCTGGTGGCACCTGGAAGGGGAGAACTCTTCTGGCTAGTGGATGAGCCAGCAGCTGCCTCCCTCACGTCTCAGGTGGAGAGGCCAGGTCCTGGGGCAAAACTCTGAACTTAGGAGAGAGAACTTTTGGAAGCACTGTCTAGTATTGCTTTAGTCCTTTATAAGCCCCATGTTTGCAAAGATTTTTTTCTTCACAGCACTTACGAGAATAATAATTATCATAGCTAATTACTGCAGTTATTGTTACTACTGTAAAACATTATAGGCTCAATGAAGCTTTCAGAATTTGTCTTTTGGTTTTTCTTTTTTTTAATATATATATATAAATAAGATTTTTCACTAATACTACGCTACCATAGCTTTATTATAACAACAGTGACTTTGGAATCTATGGTATTTGGATGAGATCTGAATCTGTTATTTAAAAAAATGCCCCAAAAACTGAATAAAGTTTAACAGGTTAATATCCATTCTGCACTTTTCCATTTTGGTTGTATTTCATGCATCTTATGGAAGCCCATTTTTGCCATGGGATCTTTTTTTTTTTATTCTCGCAATTCTAAGAAAAAAATCTCAGACCTGTGATGTATGAACTCAGAATTGAGAGAGATAAATTCATTCTTAAATATTTGACATTTAATCTCTTAATTCTGAGTTTACATATCACAGTTCTGTTTTTTTTTCACCATGGATTATAAAATAATAATAATTGCAAGTTTTTATCTCAACAGCTTTTAATATTTTATATATTTTTTTTTTATCAGCAAAGTGTATATCGCACATGTCCAACTTTATTCCTCATTGCTACAAAGATTCTGAATTGTGAGATGTAAAGTCACAATTTAATTTACAAAAAAATAATCCTGTGGCAGAATTTTTTATAGGCAAATATGGTTCTATATACAGGGTTATTACAGGTAACTAACTAACAAAATACAAAACCTCATAATAATAGAACCTTTCCTAATCTGCTAGATATATCTTAAAGACAAATAATGAAATCTAAATGAATATGAAGTGTCACTCATCAGTGCTCTGCCAGAATGCGTCCCTCCCCTCCCCAGAATACGTCAGCGAAACATCCCCTTTAACTCGCACGTCTTACAAACTGCAGTGTTGTCAATGCAGGCTGATTTTGGTCGGCGGAATTATTTAAACTAAAGTTACCCGTTTTTAAGTTTCTACCTCCTCATGAAGTGGGTGTAACTGTGTGGTTTAGCTTCACGAGCTCGTATTCCTGCTTGTAAAGAATGCTCTGGTTCGTTTTTTTCGTGTCGGTGCTGTGGTCTTGTCTGATGAATACTGGCCCCGCTCGAGGATACTTCTATGAAGAGCGCTGGAGCCCGGAGTCTCCTTTATTAGCTCCCCGAGTAATGATCGCTCTGATCTGCCGTAACGCCCAGCACTCGCTGCCACATTTCCTCGGGACCATTGAGCGCCTCAATTACCCCAAAGACCGAGTCGCGCTGTGGTAAGTGAGTGCGTGGAACGGCGTGCACTCTTCTCGAACTGATGCTAGAATGCCAGAACACCGCATAATACTTGTAGTATGCGAGTGTTAATACTACTTCTATTTCCATTACTTTTAAATATTCCAATAGTGACTACTTATTATTAGTGCTTCATGGCGTACTAATACCTACGTTCACCAACATTTCCTCTACTGTGACTAGTGACGAACAACGCATCCTTTCTTGTTTTCCCATTTATTGTAACTATTCCAGTCAAATTATTTGTTAAGAGATAGGGTAGGTCTACTATATATAATTAGTTACAGTAACTACACTGGGGAAAATAAATATTTAGTCAGCCACCAATTGTGCAAGTTCTCCCATTTAAAAAGTTGAGAGAGACCTGTAATTTTCATCATATGTACACTTCAACTATGAGAGACAAAATGTAAAAATAAAATCCAGAAAATCACATTGTAGGATTATTTTATGAATTTATTTGCAAATTAAGGTGGAAAATAAGTATTTGGTCAATAACGAAAGTTTATCTCAATACTTTGATATATACCCTTTGTTGGCAATGACAGAGGTCAAACATTTTCTGTAAGTCTTCACAAGGTTTTCACACACTGTTGCTGGTATTTTGGCCCATTCCTCCATGCAGATCTCCTCTAGAGCAGTGATGTTTTTGGGCAACACAGACTTTCAGCTCCCTCCAAAGATTTTCTATGGGGTTGAGATCTGGAGACTGGCTAGGCCACTCCAGGACCTTAAAATGCTTCTTACGAAGCCACTTCTTCGTTACCCGGGCGGTGTGTTTGGGATCATTGTCATGCTGAAAGACCCAGCCATGTTGCATCTTCATGGCCCTTGCTGATGGAAGGAGGTTTCCACTCAAAATCTCTTGATACATGGCCCCATTCATTCTTTCCTTTACACGGATCAGTCGTCCAGGTCCCTTTGCAGAAAAACAGCCCCAAAGCATGATGTTTCCACCCTCATGCTTCACAGTAGGTATGGTGTTCTTTGGATGCAACTCAGAATTCTTTCTCCTCCAAACACGACAAGTTGAGTTTTTACCAAAAAGTTCTATGTTGGTTGCATCTGCCCATATGACAATCCTCTTTTGGATCATCCAAATGCTTTCTAGGAAACTTCAGACATGTACTGGCTTAAGCAGGGGAACACGTCTGGCACTGCAGGATTTGAGTCCCTGGCGGCGTAGTGTGTTACTGATGGTATCCTTTGTCACTTTGGTCCCAGTTCTCTGCGGGTCATTCACTAGGTCCCCCTGTGTGGTTCTGAGATTTTTGCTCACCGTTCTTGTGGTCATCTTGACCCCATTGGGTGAGATCTTGTGTGGAGCCCCAGATCAAGGGAGATTATCATTGGTCTTGTATGTCTTCCATTTCCTAATACCGGTAATTGCTACCACAGTTGATTTCTTCACACCAAGCTGCTTACCTATTGCAGATTCAGTCTTCCCAGCCTGGTGCAGGTCTACAATTTTGTTTCTGGTGTTCTTTTGACAGCTCTTTGGTCTCGGCCATAGTGGAGTTTGGATTGTGACTGTTTGAGGTTGTGGACAGGTGTCTTTTATACTGATAACAAGTGGAGGACAGAGGAGCCTCTTAAAGAACTTGTTACAGGTCTGTGAGAGCCAGAAATCTTGCTTGTTTGTAGGTGACCAAATAATTGTTTTCCACCATAATTTGCAAATAAAATCATTAAAAATCCTACAATGTGATTTTCTGGATTTTTTTTTAATTTTGTCTCTCATGTTGAAGTGTACATATGATGAAAATTACAGGCCTCTCTCATCTTTTTAAATGGGAGAACTTGCACAATTGGTGGCTGACTAAATACTTATTTTCCCCACTGTATATACTTCAGCTGTACTCACTCTAAAAATGCTGTGTTATTTACAACCCAACTTGAGTCAAATATGGATTAACCCAGCTGTTGGGTTAAATTTTGTAATTAATTTTTTAACCCAAAAGTTGGGTTACTCCATATTTGACCCAAAGTTAGGTTGAAACAACCCAGCATTTTTTTTAAAAATATGCCTACCCGTATCTTTTTTCCAGGCATAAGTAGACCATTTGTTACTTGAATCATTTCTTGTGGTACTACTTTAAACTGCTTTTTGGACTAAGGTTTCATACTTGGTGTCTGACTGTGAACATCTGTCTTCCAGCAACTCAATGCTCTTGAGGGAAAATTTCAGAAAGTAAAAAAAAAATGGGATGGGAGGGTTTCCTCCGTCCTTCTAATATCTGCCAGCTTTACTCAAAATTTTCCCCTAAAGTTGTCATCGTCCTAACCAGTGAATGAACAACTCTGTTGAAAAGGTGTCAGTTACCATGACCGCTCTGAAGCTCACCATCATGCCCTAGAAAAAGTCTAGCCATAGTCTCTGCACCTAAATGAATGTAAAGCTGAGACTGTTGTTTTTGCCCCCTCCAATACATCTGTGTCCACTGATATTGATTAAGGCCCTTTATTTTTGGTAAATCACAGTAAAATATATAGGTGTAATTTTTAATGACGCCTTAAAAAATTTTTTTTTTTTAATTAAGAACATTAGCAAGCTGTTATCCTGTTGTGATTTTGAAAGGGTGATGCATGCTTTTGTGTCTTCTTGCCACGATTACAGATTGTCCAGAATCCTGCTGCTAGATTGTTGACAGGTTCTCAGAAACTGTAACATATTACTCAGATTTTGTCATTTTTACATTGGTTGTGGGTCCGTTATAGGATTGATTTAACATAGTTTGATTTTTAAATCTTTAAACGGCCTTGCACCATCTTATCTCTCTGATTTGTTAAAATCTTACACATCAATGGCACGGTCCCCCCACAGTTTACGTCACCATCAAGTTCACTCACAGTAGGTCATCTGACCAGAAACTCCTGATTGTTCATAGGTCGAGAAGTAAACTGTGGGGGGAGCGTGCTTTTGCAGTTTCAGCCCCGTAGCTTTGAAAGAATTTGACTTTGCACATAAGAACTGCCTCCACATTGGTGTTACTTAAATCTCTTTTAAAGACTCCGCTCTTCTCCCAGGCTTTACCTACATGTACATTTGTGTATTTATATATAAATATAATAAATATACAAAGTACACACACACACATATTAACAAACACTTTTTTTTTTAAAATTTTTTTTAATTTTTTTAATTGGAACAGTGTTTTCTCTACTTCCTGTTGGCCTTCTGTAGCAAATTGTAGCTCCGTGTAGCTGTTTTTATTTTATTTTTTTCTCTAGAATCTTTATCTTACTATCACTCTCTGTTTTTTAAAGTGGTAAAATATAACTTAATTCACACCATATTTCTGATATTATCGATCAATCTTATCAGATTAACTTTGATCGTTCACTTTTATTTTATATCCGTGAGTGCAGTACACCTGCAAAGCGTTAGCACTCGTTAGCTTGTCATTAGCGTTTTCATTCGAACCTATCGCTGTTTTCTTTTCTCCTCTCCCTCGCTCCAGTTTTTCACAAGTTCATCAAACAACCGCAGTAAGAATTTTCCTCAAGCACGGTGAGTAATGGCTTCTCCTATCATTGTTTCTTGCACCTCTTGCCACATGTACAGTTTATCTATCTCTGTCGCTGATGAGGGATTCACATGTGATAAATGCAGGGAAATAGTTAGGCTGACAGAGAAGATTTCAGAATTAGAGACACGCATCCAAACTTTAATTGAGGACAGTAAAAATGTTAGGGCTCTAGATATGGCTTTGGATGCGTCTAGCTCAGGGATTCCTGTACATTGTTCGGTTCCGGAAACAGAGCCCCAGCAGCAGGGCAACTGGGTGACGGTGAGGCAGCGTAGTCGTGGGTCAAAACACCGCTCTTCTGTTCCGATCAAAACATTAAACAGGTTCTCCCCACTCAGTGATGCACCCACTGAGAAACCTGATGAAAGTGCTCTAGTTATTGGTGATTCTATTGTACGGAACGTGAATATAGAGACACCAGCCACCATAGTCAAATGTTTACCGGGAGCCAGAGCGCCTGACATCTTGGCAAATTTAAAAGTGCTGGCTAATGCTAAACGTAAATACAGTAAGATTGTTATTCATGCCGGCGCTAATGATGTTCGACTTCGCCAGTCGGAGATCACTAAAAATAACATTAAAGAGGTGTGTGAACTTGCAAGCACGATGTCAGACACTGTAATATGCTCTGGTCCCCTCCCTGCTTACCGTGGTGATGAGATGCATAGCAGATTGTCATCACTCAATGGCTGGATCTCTAAGTGGTGCCCACAGAATAACATAGGTTTCATAGACAATTGGACGAGCTTTTGGGGCAGACCTGACCTGTTTAAAAGAGCTGGTCTTCATCCCTCCTGGGGTGGCGCCACTCTTCTCTCTAGAAATATGGCAAATAGTCTTAGTGTTTATACTTGACTAACTGGGGCCCAGGTCAGGAAGCAGACAGACTGGCTAAACCGACCGTCTGCTAGCTGCCTCCCGTCACAGAGGTCAGTTAATTCTCAGCACATAGAGACTCTTTCACCTAGATATCACACTATAGAGACTGTGTCTGTTCCCCGAACTAGAAAATACAAAAAACGTCCAAACCAAGTTAAGATTAACAATTTAATTGAGGTTCAACAAATAAAAAACAGAAGCAATATGGATAAACAAATGATAAAGCTTGGCTTATTGAATATCAGATCCCTTTCTACGAAAACACTTTTTGTAAATAATATGATCACTGATCATAATATAGATGTACTCTGTTTGACGGAAACCTGGCTAAAACCTGATGATTACATTATTTTAAATGAGTCCACCCCCCAAGATTACTGTTATAAACATGAGCCACGTCTAAAAGGCAAAGGTGGAGGTGTTGCTTCAATTTATAACAACGTTTTCAGGATTTCTCAGAGGGCAGGCTACAAGTATAACTCGTTTGAAGTAATGGTACTTCATATAACATTATCCAAAGAAACAAATGTTAATGATAAATCCCCTGTTATGTTTGTACTGGCTACTGTATACAGGCCACCAGGGCACCATACAGACTTTATTAAAGAGTTTGGTGATTTTACATCCGAGGTTAGTTCTGGCTGCAGATAAAGTTTTAATAGTTGGTGATTTTAATATCCATGTTGATAATGAAAACGATGCATTGGGATCAGCATTTATAGACATTCTGAACTCTATTGGTGTTAGACAACACGTTTCAGGACCTACTCATTGTCGAAATCATACTCTAGATTTAATACTGTCACATGGAATTGATGTTGATGGTGTTGAAATTATTCAGCCAAGTGATGATATCTCAGATCATTATTTAGTTCTTTGCAAAATTCATATAGCCAAAATTGTAAATTCTACTTCTTGTTACAAGTATGGAAGAACCATCACTTCTAACACAAAAGACTGCTTTTTAAGTTATCTTCCTGATGTATCCAAATTCCTTAGCATATCCAAAACCTCAGAACAACTTGATGATGTAACAGAAACTATGGACTCTCTCTTTTCTAGCACTTTAAATAAAGTTGCTCCTTTACGCTTAAGGAAGGTTAAGGAAAACAGTTTGACACCATGGTATAATGAGCATACTCGCACCCTAAAGAGAGCAGCCCGAAAAATGGAGCGCAGCTGGAGGAAAACAAAACTAGAGGTATTTCGTATTGCTTGGCGGGAAAGTAACATATCCTACAGAAAAGCATTAAAAACTGCTAGATCCGATTACTTTTCTTCTCTTTTATAAGAAAACAAACATAACCCCAGGTATTTATTCAATACAGTGGCTAAATTAACGAAAAATAAAGCCTCAACAAGTGTTGACATTTCCCAACACCACAGCAGTAATGACTTTATGAACTACTTTACTTCTAAAATCGATACTATTAGAGATAAAATTGCCACCATTCAGCCGTCAGCTACAGTATCACATCAGACAGTGCACTATAGACCCCCTGAGGAACAGTTCCACTCATTCTCTACCATAGGAGAGGAAGAATTGTATAAACTTGTTAAATCATCTAAACCAACAACATGTATGTTAGACCCTATACCATCTAAGCTCCTGAAAGAGGTGCTTCTAGAAGTCATAGATCCTCTTCTGACTATTATTAATTCCTCATTGTCATTAGGACATGTCCCCAAAACCTTCAAACTGGCTGTTATTAAGCCTCTCATCAAAAAACCACAACTTGACCCCAAAGAACTAGTTAATTATAGACCAATCTCGAATCTCCCTTTTCTGTCCAAGATACTAGAAAAGGTGGTATCCACACAATTATATTCCTTCTTAGAGAAAAATGGTATATGTGAGGATTTCCAGTCAGGATTTAGACCGTATCATAGTACTGAGACTGCTCTTCTTAGAGTTACAAATGATCTGCTCTTATCATCTGATCGTGGGTGTATCTCTCTATTAGTTTTATTGGATCTTAGTGCTGCGTTTGACACAATTGACCACAACATTCTTTTGCATAGACTTGAATACTTTGTTGGCATCAGTGGAAGTGCATTAGCATGGTTTAAATCGTACTTATATGACCGCCATCAGTTCGTAGCAGTGAATGAAGATGTATCCTATCGATCACAAGTGCAGTATGGAGTACCTCAAGGCTCAGTTCTAGGGCCGCTACTCTTCACGCTTTATATGTTACCCTTGGGAGATATCATCAGGAAACATGGTGTTAGCTTTCACTGTTATGCTGATGATACTCAGCTCTATATTTCTTCGCAGCCCGGTGAAACACACCAATTTGAAAAACTAATGGATTGCATAGTCGATATAAAAAACTGGATGACGAGTAATTTCTTACTGCTAAATTCTGAAAAAACAGAGGTGTTAATTATAGGACCTAAAAACTCTGCTTGTAATAACCTAGAACACTGTCTAAGACTTGATGGTTGCTCTGTCAATTCTTCGTCATCAGTTAGGAACCTAGGTGTGCTACTTGATCGCAATCTTTCCTTAGAAAGCCACGTTTCTAGCATTTGTAAAACTGCATTTTTCCATCTCAAAAATATATCTAAATTACGGCCTATGCTCTCAATGTCAAATGCAGAAATGTTAATCCATGCATTTATGACCTCAAGGTTAGATTATTGTAATGCTTTATTGGGTGGTTGTTCTGCACGCTTAGTTAACAAACTACAGCTAGTCCAAAATGCAGCAGCAAGAGTTCTTACTAGAACCAGGAAGTATGACCATATTAGCCCGGTCCTGTCAACACTGCACTGGCTCCCTATCAAGCATCGCATAGATTTTAAAATATTGCTTATTACTTATAAAGCCCTGAATGGTTTAGCACCTCAGTATTTGAATGAGCTCCTTTTACATTATAATCCTCTACGTCCGCTACGTTCTCAAAACTCAGGCAATTTGATAATACCTAGAATATCAAAATCAACTGCAGGCGGCAGATCCTTTTCCTATTTGGCGCCCAAACTCTGGAATAACCTACCTAACATTGTTCGGGAGGCAGACACACTCTTGCAGTTTAAATCTAGATTAAAGACCCATCTCTTTAACCTGGCATACACATAACATACTAATATGCTTTAATTATCCAAATCCGTTAAAGGATTTTTAGGCTGCATTAATTAGGTAAACCGGAACCGGAAACACTTCCCATAGCAACCTATGTACTTGCTACATCATTAGAAGAATGGCATCTACGCTAATATTTGTCTGTTTCTCTCTTGTTCCGAGGTCACCATGGCCACCAGATCCAGTCTGTGTCCAGATCAGAGGGTCACTGCAGTCACCCGGATCCAGTACGTATCCAGACCAGATGGTGGATCAGCACCTAGAAAGGACCTCTACATCCCTGAAAGACAGCGGAGACCAGGACAACTAGAGCCCCAGATAACAGATCCCCTGTAAAGACCTTGTCTCAGAGGAGCACCAGGACAAGACCACAGGAAACAGATGATTCTTCTGCACAATCTGACTTTGCTGCAGCCTGGAATTGAACTACTGGTTTCGTCTGGTCAGAGGAGAACTGGCCCCCCAACTGAGCCTGGTTTCTCCCAAGGTTTTTTTCTCCATTCTGTCACCGATGGAGTTTCGGTTCCTGGCCGCTGTCGCCTCTGGCTTGCTTAGTTGGGGACACTTCATCTACAGCGATATCGTTGACTTGATTGCAAATAAATGCACAGACACTATTTAACTGAACAGAGATGACATAACTGAATCCAATGATGAACTGCCTTTAACTATCATTTTTGCATTCTTGACACGGTTTTCCTAATGAATGTTGTTCAGTTGCTTTGACACAATGTATTTTGTTTAAAGCGCTATATAAATAAAGGTGACATTGACATTTTTGGATGTGATTAATTGTGATTAATCATTGACAGCACTAATTAAAACATAATTAAACAAATTATCATGTTTCTCTGAAATACATGGTTCTGATTGGTTACATACCATTCAGACCAGGGATGTCAAACTCAATTTCTGGAGGGCCGGAGCCCTGCAGATTTTAGATTCAACTGACTCTCCGTTTAATGATTAAATGTTTCTGAAAAATGGCCGATTTAATTTATCTGGTGAGTAACCATGTCAGTATAATAATAATGTACAGTAATGATTAGCTGATTGTACACTATCATTAACTTGTACTGATTTATTGGTTTTCTATATGTGTAAATGTGTATTTTGTATGTGGTAGCATAAGATTCCCACAAACAACATGTAGATTAATGTTTTCTGTTTACAAAATCCTGCCAAGTGATGGAGCTATGGTCTAGAAGTTAGTGCACATGCTCCAACATGTTGATGTTGGCATTAGGTTTGAATTCAGCTCCTGTCAATTGGTGACCCCATTTCTTTCTCTTTTCCCTGAGCACGTTACTTATTTTTATTTTTATTTTTATTAGCCAAAATTATTCAAATTATTTCATCATTTACTCTCCCTGTCCTGTTTGACTTGCAATACAAAAGAAGATTTTTTGAAGAATGTTGTTAATAACCACAGTATGGACAAAATATACAATGGAAGTGAGTGGGAACCAAAACTGGTTACTAAGACTATATATATATATATATATATATATATATATATTTATATATATATATATATACATTCCTTTGTAAAAAGAAATGGATATGACAACAGAAATGTCATTTTGTTGTTTGATTATTCCTTTAAATCTATTAACTGGTTTTATTCATGTCTTTTGATTTAATATGACTGAATTCAACAGTAGTTTAAAAAAAAAGGTTTAAAGTTAGATTAAGTAGCTTTTTAAGAAAACAACTGTAGGTATACTTCTGCACATTGGCTAAAGGGGAAATTAATATTCATAAACCTTAAGCCACATATTCATTATTAATGCTATGTCACTCATGTAACTCAACCAGCAAGAGGTCCTCAGCCTACATCCATCTCATGATTACACTAAAAACTATTTAAATAAATAAATGATTCTGAAAATATTAGCATAATCAAGATAACAATCAAATATTTTATAATATAATAATAAATATTAATAAATATAATACAAATATTTATTTTCCCTCTTCAATCACTGTTGTTTTTAATTGAAGAACATGAATATCTTTAAACTTTTGAATCCACAAAATGATTGTGGTTAATGAATTTATTATCAATATTTCTAGTTTATGTATATAAACAGGTTTGAAGACAAGAAGCTTTGTTAATTGCAGCAGAAATACAGGAAATAGCTTATATTGTGTTGGACAACAAGGGGCCTTTGAGTCAAAAAGGTTAAAAACCACTGATATAACTGTTTGAAAATAGGCTTTGTAACAATCTAACTTGAAATCCCTTGGTGAATCAATCTGTACTGTAGTAGTAGTAGTAGCTGTTGGCTAGGGTTAATGTGTTAACTCTTCTTTGGATCTGTAGACTCTTAGGCCTCACAGCTGTGCTGTTTCACGCTCTTCTCCGGGAGACTCATCAGTTTATGCCAAGACAGAGCCAGTGAAAAGTAGGACGTTTGGTTAACCGTATGTCTTCAGCAGAATGGGACGCTACCTGTCTGTTTACTTTGTCTTTGCTCCTTTCTCTCTGTGATAACTAGATATTGTGGCAGTTTCACTTCTCATGTCCTGCTACTCTTTTAGTCTAGTTCTCCTATAGAGTTTTAGAGCTTTAGTTTCTTCATTCATTTCCCTGTTGCAGGGCTAATATGCATTATGCACTGAAAGGCCTGGTTAAAAATTGTGTAATTATACTCATACATCATAAGCTTGTGGTTAGCTCATGTAATCTTTAGTTTTTTCACCAGATATTGTTTTCTGTAGAAAGTAAGCAGCACACAATGAGCACCGTTTTTGTGTTTCTTACAGGGTAGCAACTGACCACAATATTGACAACACCACTTACCTACTGCGAGACTGGCTCATCAATGTACAGAAACTCTACCATTATGTTGAGTGGAGGCCAAAGGAGGAACCAAGGTTTGCCATGTTACTTCAATTGTGGTTTCACATAACTGGTTCATTTTTGCATTTCCTTATACTAATATTTCCTTGGATTTCTCTTTTTCGTTCAGAAAATATAATGATGAGGAAGGACCGAAGGAATGGACGAATGAGCGTTACGCCTACATCATGAGACTGCGGCAGGCAGCGCTTGAGTCTGCACGAGAGATGTGGGCAGACTATCTCATGGTGAGTTCACCACACACTGTCCACTGTCTCTGTTAGGACCTTGTATCTCCAAGATATTAATTAAATACTGGTGGCCATTGATAGTTGCGAATATTGATTAATCATCTGATTGTCATGATTATTTGATGTAATCGCTGTTTTTTGTAACCAAATTGTATCCAAAGTTAACATTTTTAACCAAAGTTACAATTTGCCGCTCTCACGTGGACTTGGTTTATGTTCATGTTTTAATTTCTTTTATTTTGTAATTTAGTCATGGTTATGTTTCCTGTTCCTGTCATGTGATTCCCTTGTCCTCATGTATCTTGCGATGTGCTCCCATATTTAATGTGTCATGTTGTGATTGATTGTCCTGTGTTCTCATTGGGTCTTTGTCTTGATTGGTGTCTCTTGTTAGTGATAAGTGTCTTTGTATGTATATATTCAAGTCAAGTCAAGTCTTTCATGGATTATGTTTTTATATCTTACTTTTGTTCAATAAATACTGCACTTTGATTCTTACTTCACTCGCTATCAGTGGATTATTGTTACAGCCATTCAAAAAAGGGACATTTAAGAGCATAAGGAAATGCCATAAAATGTGGACTCGTGTCATTTTCCTGAGTGGTAGGGAGAAGCAGAAAAGTCTGCAATTTAGAGGAAAAGTTCACCGAAACAAAAAAAAGCTAGAAATGTACTCATCCTCAGGCAATCTGAGATGTAGATGAGTTTGTTTCTTCATAAAAACAGATTTGGGGATATTTGGAGAAAAATTACATGACCAGGGGATCTTCTGCAGTGAATGGGTGCCATCAGAATAAGAGTCCAAACAGCTGAAAAAAAACATCACAATAATCCCCAAGTAATCCACAAGACTTCAGTCCATCAGTTAATGTCTTGAAGTGAAACATGGTAACCATTACTTTCTGTCCTCTATCCGTACTATTGCTTTCTCCAGAAAAAACTGTCTTATCTGAATCAGAAGAGAAATATGAACAAATAAAGTACTGTTTACAAGCCAAAACAGTCCTTAACAATCGGATAGGTAAGTTTTATGTGAGAGGACAACAGGGGACAAACCTTTTAACTGGAGGAAGCGTTATGGATTATGGACTGGTATTTTGACCAGAAGTGACTGTTTAAATGATGACCCTCAATAGCTACGTATGTGTGAACACTCATTAAGAACATATGATTCTTGAAACCTCTGGAATTAAACCAAGACTTACAGTTTCTGTCAAAAAATGAATAAACAACTTTCTTATTACACAAGGAGAAATATCTTAATGGGGGACCCTTGGATATTCTATTGGATGCAGTCAATAACATTGAACACCACTGATTTATTTGATGATTGTACTTCATGTTCTGCCTTTTGGTGATTATCTTGAGTAAACTTTGTTTTTGCAGGCAGCTTGTTTATGCATGCATGAAAATGTATTATTTTATCTTCCCAGATGATTGATTGTGATAATCTCCTGATCAACCGAGATGTCATATGGAAACTAATAAAGGAGAACAAGACAATCGTGGCACCAATGATGGAGTCTCGTGCTGCCTACTCAAACTTCTGGTGTGGAATGACATACCAGGTACAGTTCCTCTGAACGTGTGTGTGTGTGTGTGTCTGTGTGTGTGTGTGTGTGTGTGTGTGTGTGTGATCTTTCATAACACTTTCTCCAGAAATATGAAGACATCTCATCAAACTTCTCCAGGGCTATTATAGACGAACCCCAGCCTACATCCCCATGCGCAAGCAAGTGCGTAGGGGTTGCTTTGCCGTTCCCATGGTGCATTCGACTTTCCTGGTTGACCTGCGGAAAGAAGCTTCCAGACTGCTTGCTTTTCACCCACCACATCCAGACTACACCTGGGCCTTTGATGACATTATAGTCTTTGCTTTTTCAGCCCGCATGGCAGGTGGGTGCCACAATAGATACCCACAATGCATGCCTATTTGCCTAAAATTCAAATAATATATGTTGTTCCAAATCATCTGTTATGTTCCACAGAAGAAACCACATTAATCAGTTTTGAAATTACATGCGGGTGAATAAATATAAATAGAAATTAAATTTTTGTGTGTACTGTTCCTTTAAGAGGATATTGTGCATAACATTTCAGTTTTATTTGTATTCTCTTTGTTTTTGCAGAGGTCCAAATGTTCATTTGTAACAGGGAAACTTACGGTCATCTCCCAGTGCCTCTTCGTGCCCACAGCACCATGCAGGATGAGGCCGACAGCTTCATTCATACTGTCCTGGAGGTCAATGGTACGTCTCAGCTATACAAAGAAGAGAACAGTCTGCAAATGCTTGGTCAAATGTAACAACTTTTTTTTAATTTACAGTGAGAAATCCTCCAGTTGAGCCTTCCAGATACTTGCCCAAACCTGTCAAAAGACCTGACAAAATGGGCTTTGATGAGGTAAAAGTGTGGGTTAATTATATTGAGTGGTATGGGTCTTTGGTAGAGCTGTATTCAGTATGTGCTCTTATGTGTTATATAAGGTGTTTATGATCAACCTGAAGCGGCGGGCCGACCGTCGTGAGCGCATGCTGAGGGCATTGAGAGAGCAAGAAATCGACTGCAAGATTATTGCTGCTGTTGATGGCAAGTGAGTTTGCTTCTGTAACCTTCAAACATATGCAGCATTCATTCCCAGGATGAAACATTTACTCACAGACTTTCTTTTTAAACCAGAGCTATGAACGTCAGTGAGATCCATGCTATGGGAATCCACATGCTTCCCAGCTACAGTGACCCATACCACGGCAGACCTCTGACGAGAGGAGAGTTGGGCTGCTTCCTGTCCCACTATAATATCTGGAACGAGGTCTGGCTTATATACCAGTTTGTAGTTCTGTTTCAAAACTTAGTGAGCTGCCTTACTGTCTTCTGCCTACATAGACTACGAATGCTCGGCAAGGCTGCATTTATTTGATCAAATATACAGTAAAAACACCAATATTGTGAAATATTATTACTAATTAAATTCTAATTTATTCCTTTGATGCAAAGCTAAATTTTCAGCATCATTATTCCAGTCTTCAGTGTCACATGATCCTTCAGAAAGCATTCTTCTAATATGCTGATCTGCTGCTCAAGAATAATTTCTTATTATTTTGAAAATATGTAATTAAAACATAATAATTTGTAATATTTTAATATTTTTGTGGAAACCATGACATTTGTTTTGAAGTTCAAAAGAAAAGCATTTATTTGAAATAGAAGTTATAAACATTATAAATGTCAAATAAATTTTTTATCAATTTAATGCATCCTAGCTGAATAAAAGTAATATAAGTATCATAAGCAGGAGTCTCAGGTTTCTGTGGGAACTGGGAGAGCAGCTGCTGAGACGCATTGACTTTATCAATCAGCGATTGGCTCTTTCACTTAGAATGTGGGACATATTCTGCCATATTGCATGTTGCAGTTTCTCCCATTTACAAGTAATAGAAGTTAACCATCTTTGTATATCTATAGTCTTTGGTAATATCTGCCTTAAAATAGTTTCTAATTCGGCAGCTCACTAGGTTTTGGAAGAGATTGTGAATATAGACTAAGGGTTTTTATGGGCATCCAAAGCTTTGTTTATATGCTGTACTACACAGATTGTAGACCGAGACCTGAAGACCTCACTGGTGCTTGAAGATGATTTGCGGTTTGAGATTTTCTTCAAGCGCCGCCTGCAGAATCTGATGAGTGAGGTGGAGAGTGAGGGTCTGGACTGGGACCTCATGTGAGCGGCTCTTTTTGTCTTCAGTCTACAGTTTTTGAGTTATGTATTGATGGGAGATTTATTCATTTTGGTTATTCTGTACACTTGCAGTTATATTGGGAGGAAGAGAATGCAAGTGGACCGGCCTGAAAAAGCAGTACCGAATATTCGCAACCTGGTGGAGGCGGACTATTCCTATTGGACCTTGGGTTACATGATGTCATTACAAGGAGCCAAAAAGCTCCTCAAAGCAGAACCACTCACTAAAATGTTGCCTGTAGACGAATTCCTTCCTGTAATGTTTAATAAGCATCCTGTGTAAGTACCACATCCCATTTATGCCAGTAGCATTGCTTCTAGTTCTTGATCAATTATTCCACAATAAGTATTTTCTAGAATATATCAAGACTGTCCTATGATTTATAGTCTAAAGCAAGTTTTAGAATGTAATTGATACCAGTCAGTCAAACATCCTGTCAGTTTTCAGAAAATGTATTCATTATTATTATATGTGTTGCCTAAGTCTGAAATCACTTCTTTGTCTTCATCTTCATCCACATCAAATACCATCATCTTCAGATCAGATTACATGGAGCAGTTTGAAACGAGGGACCTGAAAGCATTCTCAGCGGAGCCCTTGCTTGTGTTTCCTACACACTACACGGGTGAAGCGGGGTACATCAGTGACACAGAAACCTCCACAGTGTGGGACAATGAGAAAGTGCATACAGACTGGGACAGGAAGCACTCGGGTAAGACCCGGGAACAGGCTGAGATCAGCACAGAGGCCCAAAACACAGATGTGCTCCAGTCTCCTCTGGACCGGACAGCCCGGGACGAACTATGAGAGACTAGAACTGCTTCTGGGGGGCGAAGTCTGGTTACGCTATAAGCACAATATAACTCACCAGAAGATGTCTTTTTATAGATTTGTTTAAATCTGTAAAAAAAAAAGAAATGTTTTCAGATAAAACGTTTGTCCATTTATTGTCGATCAGATTTGTAACAGAGGCCTGACTGCGCTTTGCCATGACAGCTGCACCTGTTCTTCATTGTATCCTGTGATAAAAATGTCAGGGGCCGGCTTCATGGAAATCTTCTTAAGAAAGAAGTTAGCAAATTTACAAAGATAAAGGTTAAGTTAGTAAGGATGAAAAATTCTTAAAGGAATATTTTCAAATGAAAATTTGTTGAAAATATGCTCAACCTCGGGCCGTCTAAGATGTTTTTTTTTTTTTCATCAAAAAACTCCACTTACATCACTTGCTCACCAGTGGATCCTCTGCAGTGAATGGGTGCCGTCAGAATGAGAGTCCAAACAGCTGATTAAAACAACACAATAATCCACTCGACCATTTAACATCTTAGGACGTGAAAAGCTGCATGTTTATAAGAAATGAATCCACCATTATGCCATTTTAATTAAAATCATTGCTTCTGGTCAAAATAATTGTCCATAATCAATAATAATGCTTGCTTTAGTGAAAACGTCGCTGAGTTTGAAATGGGTTAAATATAAACAGATCAATCCCCATTTACAAGTAAAAACAGTCTAAAACATATTCTCAACCATTATATGTCAGTGGATTTTGATGTTCAGGACAACAGGAGATGCTTGTTTTCACTGGAGGAAGTGTTATTATAGATTATTGATTTGTGTATTTTGGCCACATGTGCCTTAGTGTTAAGATTTGTTTCTACAGATTACGTAAATCATTAATTGATGGACTGGACTGGAGTCGTGTGGATTATTGTGATGGTTTTATCACCTGTTTGGACTCTCATTCTGACGGCACCCATTCACTGCAGAGGATCCATTGGTAAGCAATTGATGTAACGCTACATTGCTCCAAAATCTGTTCTTATGAAGAAAATTGCCGTTAAGAAGAATTTTATCTTAAAGATATTTTGTGAATCCGTTCACACTTTGATTAATCATGTAACTAATATTTTTATTTCCAGACATGAACATTGTCATTCTTAACAATAATAATCGAGAACATGAAACGTGTTATTTTAAGGCATGAAGCATGTTATTTTAACTTGAGGGATGTCGTTATTTTTAGGTCTTGATACCATTACCCTCTTCGGTGGTGTTTCAGACTGTTACTTCCCTTTATTAAAGCCAACAGCCATACACTCCTCACTGTGTGGTTTTTCTGTCGTATCATCAGGACAGCAATTAAAGGTCTTCACACATTCCCAGTTTTTGGTTCGGACTTCTTTGCTTCTTGGACAAGGAACAGCCGAGCATGCTTTAAATGTGCTAGATATGATTTTTTTTCAATGCACTGTTTAGTCACAATGTCATACTATCACTACGTATGTAACTGTGACTCTATTTCCCCAACTGTGCCTTAAAAATAAAAAATGGTTAAAACATTTTTCATTAAAAAAAAAATAGTATGTCTCTTTTTTTCAGCAGATTTGTTAGATTCTGCATGTAATTTCTGTAAACTACGGGCCGTTTAATTGTACCACTTTGTCAGTCATATCAACATCTATATCTGTCTTCCAGGTTTAATTATATCACAGCTGCGTAGCCACAAGACAAACATGATGATGCTGGCATAGACCCGCAAACCATTTTCCTGCATACTGAAGATAGATGATGTGACTACTGCTTTGAGTTTCGATCTCAATTCGCTGGTGGGTAAAATGAGCTTAAACGCGTGAGAGGATATCTAAAAAGAGAATCGGAACAAACTATTGTGTATTATAGGATGTTATGCGGTCACTGCTTATTGTACCAGTGTCATGACAGAAGCTACCATGATGTTACGTGGCTTTGAGAGACTGACTCCCAAAACAAAATGTGTTCATTAGTTAATTTATTAATTCCGTTTTTCAGTTCGTGCTGTGGATGTTGTATTGAGACGTAAAACTGATCACCGAATGTACCTTGAAATTCTTACCTGTGTCACTAAGTGCTTTATATTTGAGCAAAAGTCAAGGGTAGAGGCCTGTACAGAATGAGGTCCAGTAAACAAAAAGAGTTACTTATGCTACCGTAATTTATTTGATTAAAAATACAATAAATACAATTTAAAATAACTGTTTTCTATTTGATTATGTTTTAAAATCTTATTTATTCCTGTGATGCTAAATTTTCAGCATCACTTCTTAGTATTCTTAGTATTATCGATGTCGAAAACAGTTGTTTTTAATATTTTAATAGGAAACTTGAATTCTTTGATGAATGGAAAGTTCAAAGAAGAGCATTTATGTGAAACAATTTTTTTGTTGCATTATAAATGCAATTATAAAAGCGGTGTAACATTTTAACATTTTTTTTTCTTTGTCCATTGATGTTTTTAAGTAATTATATATAGCTTATTGTTTATAATTTTGTTTTTCCTTTTTTTTTTTTCTCTCTACTTTTATTCGAATATTGTGTTCGAATGATGTGTTATTTGTATCTGATGTGAAGCACTTTGGACACCTTGTGGCTGCTGTAAAGGGCTATAGAAATAAAGTTTGATTGATTTGATTGATTATAAATGTCTTTACTTTGTTTGTGACCCTGGAACACAAAACCAGTCATAAGGGTATTTTTTTAAACTCGAAATTGAGTTTTATACATCAAGCTAAATAAAAAAGCTTTCCATTGATGTATGTTTAGGATAGGACCATATTTGGCTGAGATACAACTATTTGAAAATCTGGAATCTAAGGGTGCAAAAAAATCTAAACATTGAAAAAAAATCCGCCTTTAAAAATGTCCAAATTAAGTTCTTAGCAATGGATATTACTTATCAAAAACTAAGTTTTGGTATATTTAGGGTAGGAAATTTACAAAATATCTTCATGGAACATGATCTTTACTTAATGTCCTAATGATTTTTAGCATAAAATAAAAATCAATCATTTTGACCCATACAATTCCTAACAGGTCAGCTGCTTAGCACAGTCTCTCAGTACATAGACAGAGTCAGAGAATCTGGTGGTTGGGGGGTGTGGATAGTTTTCGTGTATGTGTGTTATACTGCATCTCAAACCATGAAAAGGAGTGGCTGAATGCATCTGTGTGTGATTATCGCAGGCCTGTGGCAGGGGCTTGACAGGCTGCTTCTTGCTGTGTTGAGGGCTGATTTATCTCCTGATCTGAATGCATCATCTCGGGTCTCAGATTTTTGTCGACCATGGTTTCTGGTTGGCACATGTGGTGATGGTCTTGGTGACTGTCACATCATCGATGGACTTTCTGATATAGGCAGTCATTGTATCAGTGTATTCTTGAAGGCTGCCACTGTGTTACAGTCTGTGTCCTGGAAGCAATCCTGGAGTGTTAAGAGAGCATCATCTGGCAATACTGTCATCTGCTGTTTGACCAGTTTGGCAAGTTTTATAAGTGGTCGAATGTGTTTTTTTTTTTTCACATCGGACTGTTGTTTCACATTGGTCCAATGTGTTGTTTCCCCTTGTTACAAATTTCACGTGTTGGTAGAACTTTGACAAGACTGACTTTAGATTAACATGGTTGAAATCACCAGATTCAATGGAAAAGTCATCAGGGTTGTTGGTTTGTAGTTGGTTCAGAGAGCTGTGCAGTTCATGAAGAGCATCCATAGTGTTAGCACACATGTGGATATATATGCATTCACTTGAAATATCATTTTTGAAAATATGTCAAAATGCAAACCCATATGAAACCATCTCCCTGAACTAATGTCCATAGGTGTATATGTGAAAGGATTCAGCCATCAAAGAGTTATTTCACTGCTCTTCCTGTGTCTGAACCACAAGGGGGCAATGTCATCGGGAGAATGCTAAAGCAAGATTTCAGCCTCATTTATTGCTAATTCAAGTCTTTTTACTGCATAAAATTGCATATTTTTACCTATTCCAATTAAAAGCAAGGAACACAATGGAAATAAGCTATTATAGCTTATTTGATGTAAGAGCAGAATAAAATGACGTTTAGAGATTAAATAAATGAAGTTTGCAGCTCAAATAAAGTAGTTCCAAATCCAAGAGCTTCTGAAAGGCCACAAAGAATCACATACAAAAAAACATTGCAGCAAACGCTGCCACAGATTAGACAGAAATATCTCAGGCCTTAGCAGAAGTCGGGGGTGTTAGGTGTGTCTGAGAGTGATAGTGAGACAAACTTCCTCCTCATATGATGGTGAAAGAACATTGGCCAACCTTCTCTTTAGAGGAAGAGAAGTGAGGCTGTGAGAGAAGAGAGAGCGGAGTTATCAAAACCCGCAGAGTCTTCATGTCCTGTGTCAGTGTTCGGTGAAAGGTGATGATTCTGACCGAGTCTTTTTCAGATGGGGTGGATGGACTAACTGCTAGATGACAACACGAACACGGTCTGTTGTGAGCTGCTGATTCATCAGTAGAGGACTAGATGGAGGAGGCAGCAGAGACTGAACAGTTGAGGCAACCAAAAGTTCAGGGTGAGTTACATCAGACTTTGAGGAGATTCTGTTTTTGTTGTTTGTAGCCAGTCTGGCCTTAGCTTTACTCTGCAGTAGGGTATATCACACTTTTGTTCTCTTTCTTTGCATGTGTGTGCTTGCGTGTTTGTGTTACATGCAATGATCAGAGGACTTCCTGTCTTGTTCATTTTGCCTCTGTACAAAGGTTGCATGGCAAGGAAGTTTTCATGTCCGGGACATTTTGACAAATGTTCAAAATTGCCTCATCTTGGGGTGACTTATGACTTCTTTTCATGTTCAAAAAAAAAATAAATGTAAAAAATAAAATAAAAAATGCAACATATAACGTTTATTTTTGACAACCTGTATTGGGAATTTTCTTTAGTTCCTTAGTAATTTAGTTTATTTTATAATTGTTTTACAATTTTTTTTTTTTTTTTTTTAAATTCTCATTAAGTATATAACTGGATTAAGACCAGGATGTGGAAATAAACCTCAATGAGACCTCAGTGGGAGGAAATCACATGCACTGGTTTCAAATACTTTGCGATAGATGCAGTGCTTCTTGTTTCACCACTTTAAGTGTCACATGGGTCACATTTAACATAATCAGTTTGAATTAAGTATCAGAATGAGAATTGAAACAGTCTATATATATATATCAACTAATAGCATAATGTGTCAACTGACAGCATAACCGCAGTGCACACATCCTTGAGATGACATTGGCATCCGGTGGGTGATTTTTGTTAAACAAAATGGAGATGAAGAGAAAAATTGTATTCCATACAGCTGAATTAATCTCTTCATCAAAATAAGTCCTTATTGTCCCTGTAGCAGAGCATGTTAACAAACCTAGACAGGATGTGGTTGACCTAAATGGAGCCTGTCAGAGAAAAATAGAGAGAGATTGACTGTGACACTTTCTCTGCTAGTGCAGCATAAGTGTGGCACATCGCATGTTCAGAGCCATATTTACAGTATTTCAGATGTGCATTCAACTCAAAGAAGCATGTCTAAACTTTAGATAAGCAATTTACGTGTGCTTTAAATAATGCAATAAAATTATTTGTGCAAGGTGATTCAAATATGCTGTAGGCTGGCTCACATTTGCTGCTTTATCTTTATTGATTGTGTCACACAATGTTGGTGTGAGCTTCAGTAGTGTGACTTCCTGTCCTGATGTCAAGCGCGTATTTCACCGAGTCATTAATTGTTTTTATTCTAGTTTTAAGTTCCAGTTCCTGCAAGTGTTCACACAAAAGTGAATGTACTTTAACCACTATCAACAACCTTTATCACGAAGAAGTGTTCATTACACGGTCCATGTTACATATAATTATACTTTTTTCATAATATCGAAACAACAACAAGAGCAACAAAGAAACTGATATAGTAAAAAGGCAGTTATAAGCGAATGGTTAAAGATCACCTACTTTTAAGGAATGGATAGATATTACACAATATATATTTGATGGAAGAGACTTCTTTCTCTTTAAACACCCAGATAAAAGGAAATTGACTGTAATAAACTGACTAATAGTACATTGAACCTATACAAACAGACTTAATTAAATAGCAATTGGTCTGTAAGGTACAGTAGTTCCTATAAGAATTTATTAGGAAGTTAGTACTTGCACCCCATGTTAATTTATGTATAATTAAAACACACACATGCACAAAATAAAAAAAAATGAAAATGAAATAATTTAGTTTCTAGGATTAATGGCATACAATTCTATTTTTGTAACCATTTTAACATGTATGTTTTTGTTTAACTGAAAAAAATAATGTCAGTCTTGGTCATTAGTATTTTCCTTGTATTCATGGGGGGGGGGGTAATGTCAATGATTCAAAATAATTTATTAAATTAATATAATTGTATTATGATTGTATGCACCACTGGCGGATGTGCACCACGCAGAAATGCAGCAGGTGCACTCACCTGTGCTTAAATCAATGATATGAAAAATTTTCTTATATAGAAAACTGTTTTTTATATTTATATATATATAAATATATATATATATAATCAGATTCTCATTTAGAAAAATCCCATGCAGCATCATGACCATTCTTTTGTTTCAGATGGTGGTACCCCATTCCGGCACTTGGCAGAAACCAAGCGTTACAGTGAGATTTTGCGTGATTTTGATGCTAACTTGGATCTGTCATTAACATGCTCGTACGTAGACCTTTTCACCTTGTCGTGAAATAGCAGTCTTAAAAATAAAGGTTCCAAAGTTTTGGGTTGGGCTTTTTTTTCTTTCTTTCTTTCTTTTTTTTTTTTTTGCAGTGATGAACCATTTTGGGTTCCTCCAAGAACCATGTATTGAAGACATTTATTTCTTACTGTGAAGAGCATTTTAATAATCAAAAAAAATCTTTCTCCACTATAAAGAATGTTGAAGGTTCTTCATGGAACCATAGATGCCAATAAAGAACCTTTATTTTTAAAAGCATAAAAATAGTTTGAATAAATGAAATACCAGCTCTATTTTGGCTCTGTGAGAACGCTTCATTTTTAATATGTTTGTGTGGGTTGATTTGATTTCTCAGGACTGTGGATGAGCTGTTACAAGAAGCAGACTCACTGTCTTTAACCTACACTTCAGCAGACACCACACTGAACGCTGATCTGGATGATATTACAGTGAGACATGATTGATGAGTTATTGTTCCCACTCTCTTTCTCATATAGTCGTACTCCTATTTCTTAATACTTTTGGGTTCAACAATCTCTCTCAAGCAAATATTCAGAAGACTCCATGTGGTTTACGGTGAATATTAAAAGCTTTGTGTTTTTTAGGGTGAAGATGTGGAGTCACTGAAGATCTGTCATGAGGAGGAGGAAAAAGATGGAGCCGCAACCGGTAATTCTTTTGAAGACCATTCTGTAATGGGTGTTTGTTTGCTGGACATTTGGAGGAAGACTAACAGAGGTGGAAGAGTAATAAGATTTGCGATGTACAGCTTGTTTGCGCTTTCACAAATATTAGAATGAACATCACACCTCCAGCCAGGTTTATGGTGGTTGATTGATTCAACATGGTCTTGTCCATCATTTGGACATGGACAGCAGTGTCTGATCTATCTGAGAGGAGCAAAGCAAGAGTGACTGATCAGGCCCGGAAGCATCATGTCACGCCACTAAATCTCTCTTCTGCAACCTGCACTGTTTACATCTTATTAGCCACATGGACTAATTGCCCCTCGTTAACAAGATTAGCACCGGACGGTGGTTAGAGAGCAGATTAAAGCGACAGACAGCTGCTCTCTGTTTTTCCACTGATACATCTCTCTGAAAACTGTAGCGAAATAGGATAGCATGTAACATTCAAACTGTGATCTTTATATAAAACTTGAGTATAAAGTAATATATGGATATGAATTATAAATTATGAAGAACAGAGTAGTAACCAAAGATAAGATAAGATTATTTTGAATAGGTGATGGCTGTGCTGTTTTGGGTATAAAAATGAATCACCCACCAATACTTTTTTTTTTAAATCACATTTTGCAGCCTGAAATGAAGACGCACAGTTTTTGTTTTATCCAGCTGTATTTACTCACTGCATCTTATAGCATCCAAGTGAAAGATGCCGACATGTAAAAAAAAAAAAAAAAAAAAAAATCACAGTTGGAAAAAGGTTTACCCCCACCCCAAAAAAAAACTCAATCAGGTGTAACAAATGGCACATAAAGCCATTTGACTTTCAACTGTGATCCTTTGCAGTCATTCTGATTGCTCAACATGAAAAGAGCTTTCCTGGAGCATTTCAGTCCTTGGTAGTATAACTGAAGCAAACAACCATCTATGGGTGGCAAGGCACTGTCAAAAGATCTCCGGAATAAAGTTGTGGACAGGCACAAGTCAGGAGATGGACACAAAAAAATGCCTAAAGCACAGAGATGTCTATTATTAAGAAGTGTTAAAAATTTAATTAAATCATATATCATGTTCCATGAAGATATTTTGTAAATGTCCTACCATAAATCTATCAAAACTTAATTTTTGATTAGTAACATATACATTGCTAAGAACTTCATTTGGAAATCTTTAAATGTGATTTTCTCAGTATATACATTTTTTGTTTTTGTTTTTTTGCATCCTCAGATTCCTGATTTTCAAATAGTTGTATCTCGGCCAAATATTGTCCGATCCTAATAAACCATACATCAAAGGAAAGCTTATTTGTATAAATTTCAAGGTCCAGGCTCACATATATTAATTTTAAATTGTTAATTAACAGATGGCTTGGCTGATCAGTATCATAATTCACCCCAGTATCTGTATCTTTCACATCACCATAATGAGAATTTCTTTTTGATTTTTTTTTTATACATCACGGTTATGAGAACTAAATGTTCTTCTATTGCAGTGTCCCGATACTTTAAAAAAAACATATGTAATTGTTCATACACTATATAACTATTAGAAAAACAAAAAGAGAGAAAGAGTGTTAACGAGAGTGTAAAGTAATGATGAGATACTGATTTCTTCATATCAGGAAGTCAACCCCACCCTAATCTAAAGCCCATCACTCTACAGTCTGTTACTGTGCTGGATTATTTCCCCTCCCCTCTGCAGCACAGTAAACATGCACACACACATACATACATACGCGTTAACATGACAAGACAGGAAGTATGGCAGGATAGAAGTTTGATAGAGACACTCCAGCACAAATTGGAGGGATGATGAAGAAGATTAATGTTTTAAGTTCTGATGTTTTGATCATATCAGATTTTCAGCATTTAATGGACAGGGAGGAGACAGCAGACAGAGGGAGGGTGAACTGTCTCGGTCTCTGTGAAATCCTCACGCACTCACTGCCGAGTCCTAAAGCATTATGGACTTCACTGAGCGAGCTCAGGAGTTTCCTATACACACATTTTGCATGGATATTAAATTACCAATCAGGAATATTGTGGTGGAGAGTCGCAAGGATTCGACTTTTCCCTTGGACTATCATAAATGTAGATTCTGTGCTTGTTTACGACATCTTTAGCAGACATTTGGACAGTGATAGCTTGCTGCATAGTTTTTAACAATTAAGTTGCTTTTTTTTGGCAAAGGTCTGTGTTGTGATGGCAGTTTACTGCATCTCAGCGATTTCCAAAGTTTGGCCTTTACGTCCTTTGAAGATACAAGAGATTTATCCTGTATAGTAACAGCCAACAGGATCAAAAAAGCTGGCTGAGGACGAGCCACTGTCAGTCCCGAGCGGGGTTTAGCTTATTAGTGTAATGCATGCACACGATCCGCTGATGCCGATGTATTCCCCCTCAGCCCAGGATGCCGACCTGACCCTGTGTCGCTGCGAGGGGGGCGTGGAGCTCGCAATGCAGTACGCCAAAATGTGGTGCCGTTATGCCAAAGACCTGCTGACCTGGATGGACAAAAGAATCAGTCTGGGTGAGTGTTTTAAACTTAGTTTTTGATTATGTGAACTTTTGACAAGTAGTTGGTGGAACATCGAGAAACATACATCCACTAACTGTGAGAAAAATACAATATACAATATGAACAACAACTTTAATGGGATGAAGTAACGTTTAACACGTCATCTCTCACAGCGCCCTCTAGTGGAAGGATACTGATAGGTTCCTGCAAGTGTCTAATGCTTTTAAACCCAACACCGATTATTTTTAGGGCCACAACAAGAAAATTAAGAGGTTTCATATGTCAACATACAAGCCACTAATAACTTGTAGCAGAAATATTGGATATTTGTACTATAATCTAAAGTATGTTATATGGCCAGAGCAATAAGAAACAGTACTTATGCTCAAAACATGAAACAGAGCCAAGGCCAGGTGTCAGTAATAATGAATGAACAGAACAGGGAAAGCACTACATTGCCACTGTAATACATGAGTCGGTTTGGTGTTCTTGGAATCAGTGATGATGAATTGAGCTGTAATGCTAATGGGTTATGGCCCGATACAGTTATGTCACCTAATATACATTTGTTATGTCACAGTTATGTCACCTAAAATAATATATATTTTGAAACACCCTGTTCTGTGTCCATCATTGCAGATGCAAACCATTTCTATCGTTCAGTCGTATTTTCCAGCCACCTCTTTTTTCAACCATTATGATTCAGAGCATTATGTGATAATGAAAATCATATTGTTTTTTTTACAGAGCAAGAGTTTGCAAAGAGTATTATGAGAGCGGCAGATGCGGCCAAATCATGTGTTTCCCAACAGGTAAAAATGTGTGTGTGCAAAACGTGAGTTTCTTCTGCTATTGGTCATTATGGACTTTTAAAACACACGTTTCATACACTAACTATTTTTATTTTGTATTTGTTTTCTACTAACAATATTAAACAGTGTATATACATGCGTGCAGAAGAAATCTGTATTTTTATTTAAGGATTTTTAAAGGCATTAAAATATGCACAACATTGCATAGCATGGAAATAGTGGTAGAAATAACATTTAAAAGACTCCTTTGTATTGCTAAGGCTGATTTTATAGTTAGCAGCATTTCGTATATATTAAATACACACAATTAAATAATATTAAATACTATTTTGTTTAAGGAAAGGCACATTTGACACTTGTCTCTTTGGTAAAAAATAAAAGAAAATTATTATTATTATTATTAAAATTTTAATGGCAATGACACTACAAAAAGCCGTCATCCTTAAAAGAAATACACCATTATTTTAATATTATTTCATACACTTATAGAGAAAAACACAAAAGTGGCAAAAATAAATGATGAAGGAATGGCTTCAAGAAAAATGCAGAAAAAGTTCAAAGGACTTTAATGTGACTTTCACGTAACAAAAAGAGAAAAAATAAAATTTCGAAACACCCTTGTATCCCTGAATAAGCACCTTAAAGTAGCTTCTCTGTTGTCCTGTTGCACGAGGAATATATTGTTCATCGTCAGCCTTAATGGATGTGTTTGGACGCATTCCACAGGACATGATGCCTCTGCAGAACATCTACACACAGGCGCTGGAACATGATCTGAAAAGCAGCACATCAGCCAAACAAACTGCTGAACTCATTCAACAGCGCTGCTACCAGGTGCTCCATCCATCTGAACAATGCTTACAACAAATGCAAGAAATGAAACATAATAGGTAACTTGTGGGCTATCTATCCCACAGGCTCTCTCGGCCAAGAGGAATGAAATCGACAAGTGGCGACGGGAATTCAAAGAGCAGTGGTCAAAAGAGCAGAAGAGGATGGTCAGTTCATACTGCTGGGTTTGAGGATGTGTGTGTATTTGCTGAGGTCAGCTTTTCCTGATAATATTATGTGCGTTAGAATGATGCTGTGTCTGCGCTGAAGAGAGCAAGACAGCAATACCTGCAGCGCTGTGAGGAGCTGGAGAAGGCCAAAGCCATGACGGCCAAAGCTGAAGAGGACACGGGGGGTTACAAGACCCTGGACAAGAGAAGGAAGACCAGAGATGACACCCAAGTTAAGGTAATCATGAGTATATGGCTCATTCTATCAATTCACATCATCAAAAAAGTACAAAAACAATAGGCTTTTGCGATAAAATTACTGTCTCAGTTTATATATTACATGCATCTGCTAGGTGCGAAACCTTAAAGGGATAGTTCCCTTAAAAGTGAAAATTCTGCCATCATTTACTTGCCCTCAACTTGTACAAAAACCTGTATGGGTTTTTACTTCTGTTAAATACAAAAGACAATATTTTGAAGAACAAAAAAATAAAATTGCTGGTCCCCACTGATTTCCACAAAACTATCATAGAAGTTATAAGAAGATATCCACTATGATATTCATCACTGTGCTTTGCTACTGTGCAGGTTACAGAGTCTGAGCAACTGTACAGGCAGTGTGTGTGTGAAGCAAACAACCATCAGAAAGAGCTGGAGAGGGTGAAGCGCAAAATCATCGTCCACATTCGCAAGCTCATCTGTCAAGGAGACACTGTGCTGAAAGAGGTTAGTTCACCTTATTCAGAAAAGTAATCATCAATATATAAGTCTGCCATATCTAGAGGCCGAAATATTATATATAAATATTATGGATTACACTGTTAAGTAACCACTCAGAATGCTCTAGCAACCACAAAAACACCATAGCAACTGCAATGTGAAAAACTTTTGTACTGAACATTATTTACATTCATCCATGGATTCTTGATTAAAGTCACTGTCTTATTCCTCTGTCAGGCAACGGTGAACATGTTTTATTACCAGCGGCAGCAGACTGAGCTGGTTCCTCTGAGCTATCAGAACCTAGAGCTGACCTGCAGGCCCTGTGAACCAGGTGAACCCTACCTGCACTACATCCTGGGGAAGCACCTGGACGAACACCCTCTCCGCAACTTCACATTTCAGGAGTTCAGAAACAAGAGGTGAGGACACACAAGGCTTAGAACACACAAGACCTGTAACTTAAAAGTTGCAGGACATCAGTTTTTAAAAAAATGTATGTATGCATGCAAGTATGGGCAAAACTTGCCCTCAAAGTTAGTCAAATAGTAAAATTGAGGGCAAGTTTTTGAGAAATCAAGAAATATTCCTTGGTATATTCCAAGGTACTTTATTTATGCTATTGTAAATGTCCAGTTGCTAAAGCCCAGTGAAGCTTATTGTGAACAGAACTGAATTGCATGTGATCTCAGTCGACTAAACCACATCATCTGAGTTGTATTTTGGTAGGCTATATCCATTAAACTGCTGTTTACCCCTTTAATTTCACAGATCCCCACCAACAGGTCAACGTAAACAAAGCACTCCTCCAAGTTACCAACCAGATTCATATGTGCTACCAGAGGAACTGAAACACAGCAGCAGTTTAGTAGACGGACGTATGTCTCCTCGCTCTCAGTTTCTTACGTGTGACTCATCCAGATGTAGTGCACTTGAACATTTTCATGTGATTTGTTGATGTACAGGACGTCCCGGCCACAGTGACAGAGACAGCACCGGAAGTCTTGAATCACTGTCCAGTCCAGGTAGGGAAAATCTCTTATGAACATACAGTATGAAGTATCTTATGATTAGTAATATGACTCCTCTCTGAAGCTCACGGGAACCGTAAGCTGCCCAAGGCCTCCTCCACGGGAACCATGTCTTCAGATGATCCTGATGAGAAAGACTCTCTGCAAGAAGCAGGTGTGAGATGCTTTTCATCACTTTCTGCATTTTTATGGCTGACAGTGCAGTTGCTGACTCTTCTTCTTGTGTGTGTTTGCAGAGAGCGAAGAGGGTTTGTCTGATAGCAATGGAATGACATGCAAACCACGAAATGCATCACGTGCCGCACTGACCCACAGACTGAAAAAAATGAAGAGCAAGATGGTCAAGTGTAAGCAATGTGACAATTACATCCTGGTCAACGGGATCGAGTGCGAAGAGGTGAGTGTCAGAAAAGAGTGTGTAGCTATTTGGTTAAAGATATAAGCAGTGAATTAAAAGGCAGTACACTTTAACCATATTTACTTCATTTTGATGGTCCTTTTTTAACATTCTGTTGACGATAAGTAATGTGTGCAACATAAAATAATAGGTGCACTACATGTGTACTAACTCTCATCAGAGTGTTTGCTTAATATCTGCTAACTCTTTATTGTCATGGTCTCCCAACAGACATTCTACTTACTATATGTAACTTTGCAAGTACATGTCAACTTATTCTAACCCTAACCCTACCATTCTACTAATACTCTATTAGTACTCTGGTGAGAGTTAGTAGACATTTAGGTGCAACGTTAGTTATGGTCAACAGAATCTGTTAAAGGGACCATCAAAATAAAATGAAACTGACAGATGTACCTAAATCCTATTTAACTGGGTAGAAACACTCTTAAGTTTAACTTATTGCATTTACCGTATTTTTCGGACTATAAGTCACACCTGAGTATAAGTCGCATCAGTCCAAAAATACGTCATGATGAGGAAAAAAACATATATAAGTCGCAATGGACTATAAGTCGCATTTATTTAGAAGCAAGAACCAAGAGAAAACATTACCGTCTCCAGCTGCGAGAGGGCGCTATATGCTGCTCAGTGGTAGCCTACAGGAGCACTGAGCAGCATAGAGCGCCCTCTGGTGGTTGTATACAGTAATGTTTTCTATTGGTTCATTTCTCTTGGTTCATGTCAAATTAATTTTGATAAATAAGTCGCACCTGACTATAAGTCGCAGGCCCAGCCAAACTATGAAAAAAGTGCGACTTATAGTCCAGAAAATACGGTAATACAAAATAAAGTTTACAATATACAATAAAAATACAAAATATAATACATTTTGATTTAGTTATAAATAACTAAACTTGTATCTTTTTAGAAATGAAACTACAGTAAAATATAGATTAGAATATAGATTGATTTAATACAGTAGATACAGTATATTTGGAGTTCATTGCTGTATACTCATCATTATATATATATATATATATATATATATATATATATTCAAAAGTGTAAGATTACTAAACAATGGTTTTTCTGGTTATGGGTAGAGTAGACAAAAATTAGGATGAATAAAATAAATTCTATTTGAAGCTGAATATGAAATCTTGACGTTTCTACAGAATCATATCATCAAATAATCTCAGAGCTAATGGTAGGTCTGTTGTGCAAGGTTTATACTTTATCCTTAAACACTGTTATTCTGTGGAGAAAATAAATATGATATCCTGTTGGACTGTGATTGTTATAATACTGCCAGAAAGGTTTTTATTCAGAATCACGTTTAAGTGGAATATCTTGTAATGCATCACCTGAATGTATTTTCGATTATTTATTTTTTTGTCTTAAAATGTTATATATAATAATTAAATTCTTTGGATTATGATGCTGACCTTAAGTTTACCTTGTAAATATCCTTGATGCTAACAAACAAACAAACAGAAAATAAATGGGTTTTTTACTTGGTGAACCCAGTTTATTTCTGGTGATGTACTATAAGTAGCTGGATATGATTATGCTGCTAATAAAAGAAAAGAGCCATTCCTTATCTCACTGTACACTGGTCAGAACATGGCAGACTGACAGCTGCTCTCTCTTGCCAGTGTGGCCTTGCAGTCCACAGGAAGTGCCTGGAAGTGTGCCAGATGGAGTGTGAACACAGGAGAGGCTTCATCTTTGGGATGGAGTTCTCCCTGCTTCCCAGAGAGATCCAAGACTCCGTGCCCTTCGTTGTCCTGCGCTGCACCGAAGAGATTGAGAGCAGGGCTCTCGGAGTCCAGGTAGAAACTCAGTACATTGATATTATAATGTTGTGAAGAGATGATGGTGCTTAATATAGTCACAATCAAATGGAAGTAGCAACAGATCTTTTCTTCGGTATTATGTACACAGTTGTATTGTATTGATATGTATAAGATTATCGAAAAAAGTAGGATCTTAAATGTAGGACATGACATGAGTCAGTCTGGAGGCTTTGGTTAGTTGGAGTTAACTAAGTCGCCTAGTGCTTTAATATCTGTAACGATTTTAAAAGTTGCGTCGTGTGCAGAGCAGTTGAAGTAACTGCATCATACACTAGAGGGCTGCATTGGGATTGAGTCCCGCCGGGTCCTGCGGGACCCAACGCAAATCTCGCGGGAGCGGGCGGTTTGAATTTTGCTGCGGGCGGGAATGGGCGGCTAAAAAAACCCACCGCGGGATAGGGAGGTTGCCTGACAGCAATATTGCAAAGTGATTCATTTGTTAAATTCATTCATTAACGTTGTTTATTTTATGTTATTTATTAGTGTTGTTTTTTGAGCACAGCCCCTCGTTGCCATTTGTTAATTAGGTCAAGAGGCGTGATGATGCCAGTGTTATTGAGCAGGCTGCCTAAGTTTGAATGTTTTTATTCTTATATGTATTTTTCAAACAGAATACCTGCAACACTTGGCTAATAATTGTAAAATTGCTCTTTTTCATGTAGCCTAGTTTATCATATTATGTATATTTTTTTTGCAAAGCAGTCTATTTTTATGTGCAAAGTTTTTGATAAAAACGAAATTATATTCGAATGTATTGTTTTTTTTTTGTTTTTTTTTTGTTTTTTTTTACATGCAGGCCAGGGAAACGAAACAAACAACCCCATGAATCTCTTTAATAATATCAATACAAATACGTGTTTTTTTTTTTTCTGCGGGACGGGAGAAGACACAAAATCAATACATCTCTATTATTGTGCGGGAATAAATTCTCAGAGTTTTGCGGGTGCGGGCGGGAGTGGACATACATATTGCGGGAGCGGGCGGGAGTGTAACACATACGTTGCGGGAGCGGGCGGTAATGGTCAGAAATTCAGCGGACGCGGGCGGGAGCGGGATGAAGCAAACAGTCCCGCGCAGGGCTCTATCATACACCCTAGCACCATACCAGCAAAGATTGCGTGGGCAAAGACGAATCAAACTTTAAGAAAATGAAATAACCTCATTGTCTTCGATCTCTTGTCCTTTTCTCTATATCTAGGGAGTTTACAGAATCAGTGGATCCAAACCTCGCGTTCTGAAGTTATGTCAGGCTTTTGAAATCCAGAAAGACCAAGTTGACCTGGGTGACCTCTCACCGCATGACATCACCTCCGTACTCAAGCATTTCTTCAAAGAGGTAAAACACACACACACACACACACACACACACACACACATAAAAAAGTACAATTGAAGTAAAGTAAAACAAAAATCTATTCTATTCTATATATGATATGAAAATTGATAGCCTGAATGCACTGTAAGTCGCTTTGGATAAAAGCGTCTGCCAAATGCATAAATTTTAATTTTAAAATTTAATTTAATTTAAATTTATCTCCAGTCATTTTCTCATTACCTAAAACCAAGGCTGTTGCCATTTCTTGAACATTGGGTGGACCAATATTTATTTATTTTTAAGGCATTAAATAATAATGAAAAGATTTAAAGAGATTTAAGGGAATAAAGAAAAAGAAGATTGGTAAAAAAAAAAAAACTAGTATTGTAAATTAATCCATTTGAACATTTTGAACATTTTAAAACACCCACACCTTCCCTTTTAATCTTATTCCAATTAACAAATAAGCAAAATAACTTGTCTTGTACAAATGACATGAATAATGTAAATGTTAGCCTATATTGTCTGTTATAACAACTAACAGAGTGGTATGTAATGCAGTGCAGCTGGGCAGCATGAAGAAAATCACATATTGGGGGGACAAATTGGCTATCCCTTTTTTATGGCCTTTTTTGTATCCCTCAATGTCTATTGTGGATACAACTCTGCTTTTTAAACATGCGTAACACATCATCTTCCTCTTTCACAGCTTCCAGAGCCTTTACTCACCTTTGACCTTTACAACGACTTCATCAATGTGGGTAAGGAGATTCAGAGGCTCAGTGAAAAGGAACATGTTGCCGAGACTGCTGGGATTGTGGAGAGTATTTTGGTCAAACTCAGAGAGCTCATCGGACGACTGCCTTTGTGTAACTACAACACAGTTCAGCACATGATAGCCCACCTGAACAGGTACCATACTGTGTGAAATCACATTACAGTGTTTCCTAAAATTAGCTAAATACTTCATGTGCATCTGAAATCAGCTCATTCTTCGGAACACTAGCGAAGATTGTCACCCAGCAAACTTTATTACGTTATTATCGTTTACTAAAATGGAAACAATTAAAAAAAAAAAAAAAAAAAGTTTGGGCTAGTTGCCAAAGCAACATTTCTCTGTTTTTTTTTAGTTTACCTAAAATAACTAAAACTAAAACCAAAATGAAAAATTAATAAACACTATATAGACGTTAAGAAAATGACAAAAACACAACAAAATAACTAAAAGTTTAACTAAAATAAAAATGAAAACATAAAATATACAAATAAAACAAATTGAAAATATGAATAAAAAACTATAATAGTATCGCAATGATACTAAAATAACACTAGTTCATCTACTTGTAATTTTTTTGACAGTATTTCATCTTTTAGATACTATTTAGAATATATTTCAATATGGTATTACTGAGAACAAATGTAGCAAATTGTCATCTAATTCAGTGTTGTACTATGTTAGGTCAAAAAGAGTATTCAAACATGTTCAGATTGGATTGTATGTACCTATAGATTTGGGTGTAATTGTGTTTGAGTGAGAAAAGAATTCATGTCATTTATTAGTAGTCACTGAATGCCAAATGTAGTGCCAAAGCAATGGAAAACGGGCCACAGTTTAGCCCACGAAGAATGTAATTGTGCTCACTGTGTGAAGTTTATAAAAAGAGACCTACGTATTGGAAAATGGAATTTAAGTTACCACTCATCTAAATAATACAGCTCGCTACTAATGTCACTTTCACTTTCACTTCAGGGTTGCAGAACATTTTGAAGACAACAAGATGTCTCCAGGAAACCTGGGCATTGTGTTTGGCCCCACTCTCATGCGGCCCCTAGTGTCAGGAGACGTGTCGATGATCGCTCTGCTGGAAACCAGCTATCAGGCTCTTCTCGTGGAGTTCATGATCTCACACTATGACCACGTATTTGGTCCCGCAAAGAGATCCAGCACGCCTCTGCCTCCGCCTCCCAATGCACCCCTCCCAGACACCCCTCCCAGAGCCTCCTGTTCCTCTCAGGATGCTGGAGCCTCAGCCAAGGAACGTCCACGCTCACTGGAGGTAGGCAATAAGAACTCGACTTCACGCAATCAGCAGCTTCATGCCAAGTCAAATAAACACAGGCCGTGCTTTAAGCTGGCTGTTGTCATGACAATGCTAAAAGCTCACCTCGGGTGGACGTGCCCATGCGGGCGACAGAGTTCATCTTGATCTGCTTGAGCCTCTCTTGCACCGCTTGGCCCTTAATTGTCCCGCCGTGCCCGTGGAAAGGCCTGGAGGGATTAAACGCTTATTCTGTGAAGATTACTTTTGCTTGCCTGTGTGCTTGTGCTTGTGTTAGAGCCTTACCCCTGTTGCACTCTGCTTTAGTTCCTCACCAAGTTGTTTACTACATGAAAGTTTGGAGGATGCTAATAGTTATGCTATTAGACTAGTCTCCTCTATCTGGAGCAGTGTAACCATGTAAGAAATTCTCATTAGCAAGAACCAAAACAAAAGTTCAGAAGGTCAAAGGTTTCCACACGTTAAGATAGTTTAGTAGTTTCCTCCAAATAGTTTCTCACAAATACCATAGAACTGAACCAGCAAATTTAATATTACCAACACTGATCGGCAGATGTATAATAGTATGATACATTTTTATACAAGAATAGTATTGCTAATAAAAAACAACCTGAAAAGTCTTGTCTTATTATTAAAAATACAGTAAAAACAGTGAAACTTTGGAATATTTCAGTTTAAAATAACTTCTCTATTATTTTTTATTCCTGTGATGCAAAGCTGAATTTTCAGCATAACTCCAGTCTTCAGTGTCACATGATCCTTCAGAAATCATTCTAACATGCTATATTATTACAAGCAATGTTGTAAACAGTTGTGCTGCTTAATACTTTTGTGGAAAGCATGATTTATTTACTAACTGAACAACTGTTAACAGAACAATTCATTTGAAATAGAAATCTTTTGTAACATTATAAGTCACACTTTTTAAATGCATCCTTTCTGGATAAAAAAATCTTACTAACCCTGAAGTTTTTAATGATAATGTAAATTATAAATGCTTTATTAACAAAATAATACTAAAATATTATAATATAGCGATTTAGAAAATCAAAATGATCCTTCTGCCTTATTGGCTCTGAAGCCAACTTATATTCCAAACTTTTATCATTTTAACAGAATCGCACTATCAACAGAGATTCAAGTGAGGGTTATATTTCTGACAAGTCATCATCCAATGAAGCAATGGACCAGCTGAGCCCAGAAGCCAATGAGAGAGCAGGTAGGCGGGCTTTAAAAAGACATTGACCTTCAATATCAGCTAGCTGCTTGTGCAAACTATTTGCTCTGTGTTTTTGTGCCTTTGCCAGTCATTTCCTTCCTGTTGTCTTAAGCAAAGCTCTTTCAATCAAACTGTTGACTACTATAAGATGCTCAAATATAGTTTTTGTTCTAAATGTGTGAATAGATTAGAGACATTTTTCAAAACCACTTGATTATAATCTATATATAATCTTTAATTAGAAAAGAGAAACTTGTAAAAATTTGTACTATGATATTGGTTTTGTTCTGTATCTCTTCTAGTCCTGGCTATGAGGGTGACAGCATCTCCTCAGATGTATTTGGAGCAGGCTGCAGAAAGTCAATTACAAACTCAGTCGAGGGCTCACTTCAGCAGGCAGCCAGTGAAGTACCCCAGACAGGGTTCGGCAGGAGCGCAAATTCGCACAGCAGGCTCTCAGTCACAAGATGAGGATAATTCTGGGAGCAGGGAAGAAGTTGTTTCAAGAAGCACAGACAGCAGTCGCAGTTCATCTCCTGAGCCTCAGACCCCAATGAAAACTCACTGCCGACTACATGAGACCCCCATCCTGCAGAATAAGACTGGATACACCCCTGAGAGTCAGACTGCACCTCATGCAGGGGTAAAAAGAACTGTATCGGATGAGGGGGTTAAAGCAGTAGCTTCTGCATTCAAAGAACATGTGGGAGAAATGGGAAAACAAAATACCAACCAATCCAACAACACTCTGGGGGGGGGAGAGCGCCTGATCCGATCCTTGAGAAGGCGTCCCACGGAGGAGAAAAAGACCCAAAAAGTTCTGTCCGGACTGAAGCTAAAGCACAGTGATTCAGGGAAGGGCGAGCAGCTCCATTTTGTTTGACTGTAATTGAAGCAGAACTGAAATGTTTACTTAATTTCTGGAGTCCCTTAAATTCACTGGAATGCATCCCATTTCGGGCTGTAATATATTTTTTGCATGAACTGCACATTTTTCCTGCTTTCCTGCACATGACATAAATCGCAGTACAGATGGTAGTTTCCATTCTCACTGAAAATTTGCCATAGATTTACCTATGTTTATTTGAGATGCATACACAGCCTTTCTTGTATAGATGTCTGATGCTTAATCATGACTCCTTTGGGATGAATATGTAATATATGGAAACAAAACAAATAACTGGCTACTTGCTGTTTTCAGATTCTTCAAAACCACACTGTTTTTAGTATATCTACATTCTTAAACAACAGCACGTCTGTTTCCAGAATTTTTATATTTGATAAATCGCAATAATAATAGGCTAATTCATAAGTTTAGCAGATTTAGTCTACGCCGTAATATAGAGCTCTAAGCTGTAATAACTTTAGAATGCCACTAAAATGATAGGCTAAATTAAATGATGTTTAACAGATCTTTAGGTTTAAAGTTGGAAATTAGTTAGCCTAATAGCTAAAAATGTCATAAAGTTCGATGAATTCAAGTTCTTGCATATCACCTCCAATGACTCGTGTAGGCTGACATTAAATGGGGAGAATTATTATTTCAAACACATCAGGGCCTACTTTATAATGTTATGCGCTAACTGTCAATCAACCTGCTTATTATTTGTATTTCATATAAGCCTAACTTTAGCCTAGGGGTTCTCAACTCTGGCCCTCAAAGTCCACTGTCCTGCAGAGTTTAGTTCTAACTCTGATCAAATTCACCTGCCTGTGACTCTCAAGCAATCCTACAGAGCTTGTTCATGTGTATTTGATCAGGGTTGGAGCTAACTCTGCAGGAGAGTGCCTAATAATATGCATGGAGCCACGATTTGGCCACTAGATGGCAGACGCGATGCGCGTGGACATGGATGCGCGTTCCATTTGAGTTCATTAGAACCCTTTAGCTCTTAATTGAGCATAATAATTAGCCTATTTCAAAAATTACCTTAATGTCCATTTTTAGGCATAGTTTTGATAGCAGACCTGTATCAAGTAAGTATAGCTCTTGATACGGCTAAATTAGGCTACAGATTAATACTTCTGGCCAAGATTTTTGTGTTAAACATTTGTAATCTTTATTTACTCGTTTATATTATTTAAACTATATACAGACTACAAGTACAAATGACCCATTTGAGGATATACGCGCATTATCCTGAATGTTAGCTGATTTCAACCGCAACGTTACATTCACATCTTGAACATTCATTTGCGTGTAACTTATAGACCAATATTAGAATATAACGTTCAAAAATGTCTTTCATCTTAAATCTAATGATCTTTACCTGAAATCTGATATTATTATACATAGCCTATGATATAGCCTATGGAACTTGCCAATCTATTTGTTTATAACATCATATCATATCAGTCAGAAAATAAGTTTCTCTGAAGTAGATAGGGCTAGATACTCGGTGCCAGATTCAACAGAACAAATCTACGTTGTAAATTGAATTTTTTTTTCATCTTCTAGCACCCCTCCTTGATGTTTCCTTCCTTCAGCAGTCATTAATTGTGCGCGCGCAGCCCAAGTCTTCACTCCATCACATAAAGCGCGCGCCTGAACATCACACACATCACACACAGTCCGGCGATGTTTTTGCGCCACTGCGTGATTTTTGGACTATAACACTAAAGTTTGGCTTCTGGGGCACTGGTTCCCGTCCTCTTCTTCAAAGCTATTTTGATGTTACCGACAGAAATCTCAGGAGGAGTGTGTTTCAGCGCTAGGTAAGTTCACGGGACGCTTAAGCAGGTCTACAATCATCACATAAATGATAAGCTACCTCAACTTTTCTTAGTGAGTTTAAATAGAGACCTGCATGATAATTTCGCATGACTTTGATAACACTTTTACATTTGTAAACCTATAGTCTATATTGTCTAATCTACTATTTTAGGCTACATAAATACGAAGTTTTGCTGCGCTGGTGTTAATTTGTTTATACGCTACATTAATTTATTTGCATCTTACTTTTATGTCTTGAGTAGAACTAGCCTGTATATTATGAGTTCATCTGATAGGAAAAATTCAGAGTGTCAGAATAAAAAAAAAACTTTACAAAAATCTACACTTCTAATAAGGACGTCTTTTCAGTAAAGTGTGTAGGCTAATCATGCAGAAAAAATAAAATGTCAGATTTTTAAAAATGCATAACTCTGTACGGTAGGCTATAACGTTACTTGAGTGTATTACATCCACAGTTTAGTTTCTGTAGCCTAAGATTATAAATGAATTGGTTTCAAATAAAACATTAGGATCAAACTGATGTCTTAGAAAGCAACGCTATTTCACATATAGGCAAAACACTATATTGATATTGTTCATATTTAGGCTACGTTTGCACTTTATATCACGTCACAGAGCACTGATATTTCTTGTCACAGAGCATCTTCGAATATAAATTAACACTAAACTTTAATTTAAATAATGAAATGGACGCACTTTAAAATATAATATCATGAATTCATCTACGCATCCGTTTAGTGTCGGAAAGGAATGAGTGTTTATACTAGCTACGAATAAGGTGATTTTTTTATTTATTTTTTTCTGTCAAACATAGGCCTAGATCAGCAGCAATCATTAGAACATGTGCCAGTTATACGAGCACAGTTGGGCTATATAGCCTATTGTAGCCTACGAAAAAATTAACAGACAGAATTAAAATATATTTTTTGATCACATGTAGCCTACAATTCCGTAAAAATAAATAACTTGTAAAAATATATTAATAAAATGATCATATTTCCACGTCACCGCGAATATCACAGTGTGAATATTTCTCAGTGAGACTGAGAAATACTCGTTTTTTTAATAATCAAACTCATGCAATGAACTGCATTATTAATGAGGACAAAAATGAGACCCAGCGTGTGATTTCAGCTATGAGGGAAAAAAAATACTTCAAATTCAACTTTAAATTTCCAGGGAAAATGGGTTTTTCATAAGCAGAAATAAACGTAGTAGCCTAATAATAATAATCATTGACTAATAATTTAACCTCCAACAAAAATAAAAAATGCAACCTTAATATGCTAATAGCTAAGTCAAATCAAATAGCCTACAGAATTAAGATTTCCCTCTTTTTCCATAGTTTAGCAGTCATATCATATTACTTCAATGAGTGTAAATCACAAATAGCCTTTAGGTGAAAGATTAATTATAAATTACAATAATCAAAGCATTAATCACGACCGTCATCCCTTATTATTTCAAATGCAATAGGCTTCCTGATTTAAATCAGACGGCGACGGCGCTGGACAGGGAAATATTTGATGATTTTGTTTTTGCGTTGTTTCCTTTCGCCAAAAACCGAAGCCGCGCGCCTTACTAGCGGATAATTCACCTGCAAGAGCTCCTAAAACACAAGACTGAGCACAAAACATCTCCAGTCCTTCTCACACACATTCATTAAACACTTTCCCTTTTATATAGTGAGATAAAAATAAAAGTGTTTGTGTCTTAATTAAAACAGATAAAAGAGAAAGCATCTGAAGAATAGGCTACACTGTAAATAAATGTTACATTTACGATAAAACAAAATAAAAACTTGACATTTTTCCAAGCATTGCGAGATTACGTTTATATTTTAGCCTGTTGTCATTAAATCATATAATATCAGTAGACCTATATACAAACACACACACACACACACACACACATATATATATATATATATATATATATATATATATATATATATAAACCTTAGAATAACGATGACTTAAGTTCAACAAAACTGGCTTCTCGAGCATAAAGACACTGACACGAACACTAAGCACCTTAACTGTTACACGTGACTAAAATAATGCAGCAAACATGAATTAATCTACATGCAATACCATTAAAACACTCCTATACATAACCGATAACAAAATAGCTTTAATATTTAAATGAAGAATAAACAAATGTGATGCTTCAGGAAAGGAATTCTGGGCACGCCCCTTTTTCACCGTAAGTTACAAGCCAATTATAAAAACATAATTAAAGCATTATAAATGTCAACATTATAACTTAAAAGTATGTGGTAACACTTTACAATAAGGATCATTAGTTAACATAATTTAGTTAACAGGAACAACACTTCTTAGTTAACGTTTAATAAGACATTTACTAATTATTAACATTAGTAAAATCAAAAGTTGTGCTTGTTAACATTAGTTAATGCACTGTGAATTGACATGAACTAACAATGAATGACTGTATTTTCATTATCTAACATTAACAAAGATTAATAAATACTGTAATAAATATACTGTTAATTGTTTGTTCACGTTAGTTAATACATTAACTAACATAAACTATTGGAACCGTATTGTAAAGTGTTACCAAGTATATGTACCTTTTTAAAGTTAAATATAATATACATTGTATCTGCAAATTACAAAAAAACCTGCAAATCACAAAATCTTTCTTTTACAGTAAAATAACATGTTCTTTTTTAAAATATATTAGTAATTGTATATGGTAGGGTAACTTACGGTCAAAATTTTTTTACAGTAAAAACCATTTTTATTAAAACACATTAAAAACAAGCCCACACTGCAGCTGATTTTGGGTTTTTTCTAATGAAACTAATGATGCCCTGTTTTCTCACAGATTATGCTACAAATACATTCAGCATTTTTATTGTAACATTACATTAAAGTGTGCTTTTTACCCACATTACGTGTAAAATAATAATAAAATATGATAAAATTGAGCAATCACAAGCAGCTTACAATAATTGAATGCAGACTGATTGCTGTCTTTCTATGTACATCTTTGTTGTTTTTCAGTCAGCACTCCAAAGAAGGAAGAAACGGAATGAAAACAGAAGAAAACCAATCATGTCTTCAGCAGGCCCCCTCCACCACACCTTACGGTGAGACCCTTATTCTTCATTATTCTTTCCATATAAATATCAGTGCTGTAATGTGTGTGCCTCGAGTCCCTCATGGCACATTGGTGTGTGTCCTGTCAGCTGACACCTGTTCTGTTCTTCTCCACCAGAGCATGTGGGAGCAGGTGAGGTGTGTGCAGGGTGCGAGTCTCCCATCGCGGACCGCTTCCTCCTGCGCGTCAATGAACTGTCCTGGCATGAGACGTGTGTCAAGTGTGCAGTGTGTCGCAGCGCGCTGAGCGGGACCTGCTACTGTCGGGATCGCTTGCTGTACTGCAAGCATGATTACGAGAAGTAAGACAGTTCAGTGTGCAGTGTGTGCCTGTATACACTCCATCAAAGCCCTAGTATGGCAAAACATCCCATTTTCTGCATAGTTTAATGTGAAGAATACCAGAACACTCCCCTAATCTCTCTGCAAATGTGTCATGGGTTTGTTGATCTTCTGATCATGCTGTCATGCTGATGCTCTGTTCTGCAGATCTTTGGTTACACTTTATTCGAAGGCATTGCAATTGCAGCGTAATTACACAAATAAGTACTGAGTACATGCTTACTATAGATTTAGGGTAAGATTTAGGATTTGTTGCTATAAAAATTCTGTGATATAATTTTCTTTTTGGTTTCAGGTTTATTTACATCTGTATGAATCCAATCTGATTTAATATTCTGAAAGTTCTGTTTAAATGAACCCTATATGTTGCAGTCTGGTTCATATATTTGATTACATGTGCATTACATGTATTCCAAACAAAACCTCAGCGCATGCAGCGCTAACTCGAATGTAATTGTCACTTTTACCTTGTAAGAAATTAGGAACAAGGACATACACGCCAGAAGAGCTTTTTTAAGAAAATTTAAAATTCAATTTAAGTATATTTGTATAGCGTTTTTTTTTTTACGATACAATCATTGCAGAGCAACTTTACCGAAAATTACGTTTCTACAATATTTAGTAGTAACTTATCAGTGGTGGCTGTCAGTTTATGTGCACATGGCAGAAATTTTTGGAAAAATCAATACAAGGCGTAGTCAACCAGACGATGAACACAATTAACAGCAAGTATTATATGATGTAAACACACTTGTAGTCTGTAAGACATGAGTAAGCATAAGAGGTGACACCAAAGGTCCTTTTTTTTCCTGTGGTAAACAAAGTAGAAATTTGAAGAACCATTCATATGACTCGTGCGGTCTTTGGAATGACATGATGTGTAAACAATGACAGAATTGACATTTTTGGGAGAAGTTTCCCTTTAACTGCTGGTTCTCTGATGAATTGTTCTGTATCAGTTTGGGTCAGAGGGAGATTCCAAGAAACCATATTTTCCCAGTGACATCACCAGGAGTGCGGACAGTTGAAGGACGATTTTGTGGCCTGTTATCACTGTTGTGAGAAGTGTCAGACACCGTTGAGCAGTGTGGACACTCCCTATGTTGCTGACATCTGCAGGCCAACCAAAAGGAATAAGAAGGACAGGAGAGAATAAAAGAGGATAGAAAACTTAGCAGGAACAATTTCCAAAGTGAAGATAAAATAATTCTGTATGTGTTCCCGGAAAGATAGATCACCTGAGATCTAGGACTGTTTGAGGGTATGAAATTACCATACTAACTGCTTTTCTTCACACCGTTGAAGAAAAATGGGACCATAGATTTGATAATTGTTTTGCATGGGTGCTTGCAGCAAGGATGTCATAATGAGGGTAAAAGTGATCAACGATTACAAAAGAGATGGCTGTTCTGGGATCAGAGCACAGTGAAACTGCTGTCATTCCCTTGAGTTTGGTCAGTTTGTATTATTTGAATTAATTTATCATTTACAATACATTCAAGAAAGCCACATATTTTCACAGTATAGTGGAGATTCCTTTAGAGATTTAAATTTTTCTCAGTCTGTAAATAAAGAAATAAGAAAGGTATAAGCATTTCTGTTGCGCTTTGATGCTAATGTCTCGTTTGCAGATATTATTTGTGAATTTTCAGCCTGCGGCATGGTATGTGGTGTATTTGTGAAGGAGACTTGGCACACTCTTGAGTGGGTGACCTTGAGTGAATCCACAACAATATCTCCCTGTGTTCTCCGCTGTCTGTCCATCAGCACCCACCACTCCTGCCCCTTTACCAATGCTCCATCTACAGCAGGTGTGCGCTCCATTTCTGGGGTGCCAAGGAATCTTTTATGGTTAAAAAAAAGGAATTTGAGCAAAATATAATAAAAAAATACAATCTTGAGCTGGCATTCTACTTTACAAATATATTGTCAGGTTGCCTAGTTGCATTAAATTAGAAAATATAATTTAAATTATCTGAATAATTACAACATCAAAATTAATTAAAAAAATCAGATGAGGTACAAATAGCCACACTCTTAAAAATAAAGGTTCCAAAGTAAGTTTTTCACAGTGAACATTTTTAAAAAGAACATTATAATAATCTAAAGAGCCTTTTTCCACTATAAAGAACCTTTTGTGGAATGGAAAAAATCCCTTGGAAAAAATTGATGATTCCTTACAACGCTTATGATCCTGATGTTCCCGTCATCAGAAATCTGACTTCATTTACAGTTCAGTTTTCAATCATTCCAGCAACATCTACACACTTACTAAAACCAAACTCAAAGCCAAGCCCCTATTCATTAAACCCACAAACATTTGCTAACATCCCTGAAATGGACAAATTCTCCCCATCACTGTCTCCTGGCTGACTTCAACACACACAGCCATCAGATAACCACGCAGCCCAGCCTCGAGAAACCAGTCCCAGACCAATAAAAGCTCTCAGCCCCAGGGTACGGTGCCTGGATCCCTGGCAGAAAATTAGACTAGCGAGGGTCACAGAGACCTATCAGAGCAGATAAAGGGGAGCGGATATTTTAAGATGCGCCCAAGTTTAATAGATCACTCTGCGGGTGGGAAACAGAACGAAAACAGCCCCCAGTGTGTAAAGAGATGCCAGTGAAAAATCACGAATGAGAGCTCTTTAATATCTCACTTGTTTCTCCTAGACAGCAAATTAAGATTTTGGCGGACGTCTCATGCTTCTCAGACCCAATAATATCATGTGTCTCACTGTCTTTTAGTATTTTAGAAGAGGTCTTAAAAATGTCCTGAACAGTGCCTGGATTTTCCAAAATATCAAAGTCTACAATCAAAAGTCATTTTTTTCCATCATTCATTCCATTTCAATTCATCTTTGGGATTTTTATGAAAAACATTTGAAACAAAGTTGATACTCGAGAATATTTCGGATTTAATGTAGATTCAGATGAATTTCAAAATCCAGAATATTTTAATTCAGTTGAGCTCAGTCGACAGCATTTGTGGCATAATACTGATTAGTGTTCCTGTGGCTCAGTGGTAGAGCATTGCGTTAGCAGTGCAAAAGGTTGTGGGTTCTATTCCCAGGGAACATGTTAGGTAAAAAAATGTTAGCTTGAATGCACTGTAAGTCACTTTGGATAAAAGCATCTGCTAAATGCATACATTTTATTTTATTTAACACAAAAAAATAGTTTCCAGTTGTCCCTCCAACAGAAATTGGTGTTACATTAAGGGAAGTGTATGGGGGAAATTAATAAATGTTCAAACATTCGCTGTTTCAGATTACACAATATGCTTATTAACATGATTTTAGTATGAAAATCATATTACTTACTGGCATTTTCTGTGTAAAGCTACATTTCCAATTTTGATGCCCTGACAGTGTAACCCTAAAACAATAACAAAAACAGCTTTAACAGTGATTTAACAGAATTATCGAAGTCCATTTTGTAAATTATAACTATAATTATAAAATGTTACTTTTATTCACTCGTCACCTTTTCCAGGTCCAAATGACCCATTAGATTCCCAAATTAACTAACAAACACTGATATGCACTCATTAAAAAACCTCGATCATAACCTCTATCTTAGTTGGCCAGTGATTCATCTTTTCTGAAAAGCTTAAAGATGTGCTATAAATAAAAAATGCTCATAAACAGCTGTTCAGATTGTTTTCTCACTAGAGGTTTGGACCCGAAAACAGTATTTGATGCATCACAACTTAACAAGCGGATTGTAAGTGTCTCAACATATACGTTTATGTTTACTTTTTTTAAAAGTACAGAAAGGACGAATTACTTTTTGCCATTATGTGGACCGAGTTTCATTTTTTATCAAACACAAAATATTCCTTTAAATGCAATCTCATTTAGATTTCCTGTACTCTGTAAAACCAGCCTCTAAATAATAAATGTTTTCGATGTAAGTCAGTAACACCGTTCTACTGAAATCTTCAGTCGGAGTCATTATTATGAGCACTTCGGTTCATGGTTACCAAAATCTTCACCTTTCTTTTGCTCGGTGTCTCTTCCTCCCGTGCATCTCTCCTCTAGCTCGTCCATCACTGTCTGATATCTAATAATATTTCTGTTCCAAACTTCATTTCCTGCTTGTTGAGATTTATAGCCGTGATGACACCAATCAGTTTATCTCTCCGTTTATCCCACATTTTCGCTTAATCATCTCTGCTCGCTGTCTCTTTGTGTCTGTGGGAACGGGGAGGGGGTGGAGGGGTCTTGATTGGGAACGCTGCTAATTATGTTCTTAGACATGACTACAAGCTGTGCTGTGGTTAGAGAGTTGTTGTACTGTCAGACAGGAATATGACACATGGGCTCTGGTGAACCTCGGATTCTTTACAGAGTCAGTAGTGTTTGGTAAAGCCATTAGTTTTATCATTCATGCTGTTCTTCAATTGTGGCATATATGATCAAGCACAATGCAATAAAGCAACAATGGATCAAAGCTATCTCTTTAATGTACATCTGGGGTTTTGTTCAAACTGCTCCTGAGCAGCAGGACTTTTTGTTGGTCGGTTTGTTCTATTCAATGCTGTGCTGTGCACCATTTGAGGTCATAAAGAATTTTTTTGTTGAAATGTATTCAGCAATATCGCATTACATTTATTAAAATGACAGTAAAGACGTTTATAATGTTACAAAAGATTTCAGAATAAGTTAAAATAAATACTGTTCTTTTGAAAATGTCAATTCATCAAAAAACCTGAACAAATAGAAAAGTAGTAAAACGTTGATAATAATACATGTTTCTTAAGCCTCAAATCAGTATATTACAATTATTTCTGAAGGATCATGTGGCAGTGAAGTCTGAAGTCATGATGCTGAAAATTCAGCTTTGCATCACAGGAATAAATTACATTTGAAAATATATTTAAATGAAGAACAGTTATTTTAAATGTTAATAATATTTCACAATATTACTGATTTACTGTATTTATGATCAAATAAATGCAGCCTTTGTGAGCATAAGAGACTACTTTCAAAAACATGAACAAATCTCAACAACCCCAAAGTTTTGAATATGTAATGTATATTACTTTTCTGAGCAGTCAGATTCACAGTGTTCACCTCTCTGATTTTAAAATGAACAAAAAGGAACAAGAGTCAGATTTAGCAATAAACAACTAGGAACTAGCTAGAACACTCTAGCAACCACTTAGAACACCTTAGCAACTGCATCACAACTCCATGGCAACCAGCCACAACACTCTAGCATCATGGTGGTGAGCCACTCCTTCTATATGTCAAATTTCAGCTTCTAGTTTGAGATCAGTGCTAATGAACCACCACAGACATACACTCTTAACAATAAAAGTTCTTTATTGGCATCAATAGCTCCATTAAGAATATGTTTTCTTTAAGAACTTTTCATTTAAAGGATCGTGTGTGGCATCACTGCAAATAAGCCCTTTTGGAGACTTCATTTTTGAGAGTGTATTTTTTAGCTTTAAACAAATGTCACCCTGGACAACAAAACCAGTCATAAGGGTCAAAAAAAAAAACTTTTCACTGATGTACGGTTTGTTAGGATAGGACAATATTTGGCTGAAATACAACTATTTGAAAATATCTGGAGGGTGCAAAAAAAGAAGAAAAAAAAGATCACAAATGACCTTGTGTGTGTAGTCCTGTTGGTGAATATGTTTACATGGTACTTCAGATGAGGGCTTAAACACATTGTGGTAGCTCAAGCTAGTGGGCTTATTAGTAATTTTTCATGCCCAAATTACTGCTTTTGGAAAAAAAAAATCTTTTTTTTAATTTTTTCACAAAAATAAAGGTTCCAAAAGAGGGTTTTCGCAGCAAAGCGAACCATTTTGGGTTCCACAAAGAACCTTTCAGTGAACAGTTCTTCAAAGAACCACTTGTTTCTTAGTATGAAGAACTTTTTAATAATCAAAGAACCTTTTTCCACTATAAAGAATCAGTTGTGGAATGGAAAGATTCCATGGATGTTGAAGGTTCTTCATGGAAGCATGGATGCCAGTAAAGAACCTTTATTTTTCAGAGTGTCCCTATCAGACTTTTAAGGCAAGGACAGAGGGAGAGAAGAGCAGACAGTGAAGGAGAGCTCATGGGATGTCAGAAGGCCATGGAGGTGACAAACAGAGGTGGAGAGAGGAAGATGACAGAGGAAGAGCTCGAGGTGTCTCCTCTTGTGATATTGCTACTGTTTTTGCATAATGTGTGATGAGTCTCCATCACCTCGCCTACCGCACAACAATTTCATTACAGACAGCTAATAAATGTTTCATGGCAGAACAAGCTGCTCGCCTTGGCTTTATTAAATCTGAGATAATAAAAGAAGAACGGCAAAAAATGAAAGCGGGGGGGGGGGAGATAGGAAGAATGCCATAGATATCCTCAAACAGGGCTGCCGTATCTTCTGTTTCTGGGGCAACGAATCCCCCGTCCCCCCTCTACGCGTCTTCTTTTTTTTTCCGCACTGCCACAGAGAGACAGGAAATGAGAATCTGGCTGACAGGATATTGCGTTCTGGTGGCCTGGGGATTAGCTGTTTTATCTAAACACACTCACAGACTCACTCTCACCTCACACAACTCAACACATCGATCCTGTCGGTGCCCTGAACCCTTGAGTATCGCACACACACACGAGGGATACAGGAAACTGACTTGTGATTGTAACGTATGGACAGGTTATGCTGTCAGTCAGGGAATGTATCACAATAAGTACGTCAGCACACCAATAGTGCCATATTCGTCACCAAAAATAGTGTGAAATTCTCTGGATATTATGACACACTTCATATTCTACAACATATTGACTGTCGGAATCAGGATTTCCTACAAACCTTTGCTCTGTGGCTAGTGAATTACAAAGAATTTACAAGAATTTTGTAGTATTTTGAAGAATGAGACATCAGTGGAAATGTGTCGAAGGCATAGTTTCCCAAAAATGGTCACAATTTCCCTGATGCCATTTCAAAGCTGTACCTCTTTGTTCTGTGGAACAAAAAAGTTAATATTTTGAAAAATGTCTCAACGTTTCTTCATCCATACAATGGAACACATTGGGGTGTAATATTGTGTTGGACAAAAATAGTTTAAAATTTTTTCTAAATAGCATAGAAGGAAAAATGTGACACAGGTTTGGAACAACATTAAGGTGAGAATAAATAATGACAATATATTCATTTTTGGGTAACAAAAAGTTGGTCATATGTAGTTCCCTTCTCTACATCCAGAATGTTTTGTCCATTACAGACTCAAAAACAGCATGAACATCTATTTCTCTATTGGTGCTAATCCAGAACAAAAAAACAGTTAGTAAGCATATGAGGAATTTTAGTGATAAGTAAATCATTTCATTATGAAAGGTATGTCTGTATCTCTTCACAATTAGATCCCTTCAGTTAACACTAGTTAATGCATTTACTAACATCAACAATGAACAATATATTTGCTACAGTATTTATAAATCTGGTTATGTAAGTTAATAGAAATACTCAGTTCATAGCTTTATTAAATAATATTAACAGATACATGTTGAAATAAATAATTTGTATTCATTGTTAGTTCAAATTAACTAATCTTAAAAACTTATCGTAAATTGTAAATCTTTACTGGTATTTTTTCACCAATGATTTTTACATGATCATCTACAAATATTTAGCCTCATTAATACACTAAGGCATCATAAGAAATGTCATTTTAACTTTATTGCCACCTTGATAGGCAGTACGCTTTCTAATAAGCCTGTTGAAGTGTTTTTCAAATGACTAATAAGCCATAATTGCATTTGAATTCAGCTAAGAGTGCTTTAGAGCGTACAATGACACTATTTGTTGTTTTATTAGCCTAGCATAAAGGCAAAAGTTATAATGTGTCTCAGTGCAATCAAAACATAATTAGACAATTAAAATCTGCATGCCATTAGTCAATTGTTACTTCTTGTGCATAGCAGTGTTTGCATGCTAAGTTCAAAAAGGCAGAATTTTTGAGCAAGCATGTACTGAAGTGTGCGTCTGTGACATGATTGGGCAGAATAATATGTGTCAGTACTGAACGGTTTAGCTGCTCACCTGTGCTTTCTCTTTTGTGTACGAGTGGTCTGATGTGTACATTTTTATCAGCTACCTGTTGGTTTTCTCATATTTCATCATTGTGAATATTGGCGTGCCGGGGAGGGAGGGAGGGTGGCAGGAGTGGGTTGTGGGGAATGCTGGGAGATTTTAATAACGCAGAAGCAGTGCAGTGAGATTTAATAAAAGAAGATGATGTGATTACTGAACCCTGGCTCTGAGCCACCTTCCCTCACAGCAATATCCGCTCTCTTTCTTTCTCTCTCGCTCACACACACACACACACACACACGCGCGCGCGCGCGCGCACGCACAGCACCAACCCTTGCAATCATGTGTACATGTATGATTTACATACTGCCTCCATATATAGATATATATATATATATATACAAAGATGCACCAAAGTCTGCAAGATAAACCTCACAACTATGACAGTAAGTGTCTGATTATTTAAAATGATGTGTTCATGTATGTATTAGGCCCCCACACTATGATTTAGCTATAGATTCATGTAAAACTTTATTGAATTAGGTCATGAACACAGTTTGTACATACATAGCACCTGATTTCCTTCCCGCACCCATCATTTCTTTCCCCCGTGGTAGTTTTATCCTCAGTTAACTCAGATTTTTTCTGTGTATGTTAAAGTAGAAAATGTGGTGTTATTTCTGTAACCACGTTTAATGTTTTTTTTCTTTTGGTGCAACATTTTCTCTCATTTTAAGGTTTGTGGGTGTCTGTCATGACTCAGTACCATAGGTCACATTTCACCTCAAAATCAAAAAGAAATTATATTTTGTTTAAAGAAAATGGAGCCTACTTTATGACCAATAAGACGTTTTTACATTGTGATAATATTTTCTTGATAATTAAATATATCTAACCCCAAATTCTCATTACTGTACTCAAAAAACAAACAATGTTTTTTGAAGTTGTAAACAAAAAGATTATTGCTGTGTATTTTACTGGAAAATACAATTTTGGTCTTTCTACTTCAGAATTTCACATTTAATTTAGCGCTGTTTCTTCATAAATGTTTTATGAAATTCTGGAATGAAAATGGTTTCAAAGCCGATTTTTTTCTCCGGTGTATCAATTTTCATTTATTTGTATCTTTTTTATTCCAATATAACGGTGATTTATAACTCTTTATTTATAACTTTTTTTTTGCATTATTTTACTAAGAATTGGTAGAAATTACTTTACTAATGACTAAATAGTAACTATACAAATTATGTCATAAAGCCAAAAAATAGACTTCATTGTTTTTAAGAAAATGTTAATTTTTCACTGATTTCTTTTGGTTTAGAGGGGAAATATGATGGGTTTCATGAGATTTACTCTCAGAGTTGCTGTATGAGTTTTTAGAGTTGGTCTTCTTTGATCTGGGTGTAGTAAGTGGTGATTTGGGTAATTTGGCATTTTTGGCAGATGGATTGAGACAGATTAGCCATAGCAGCTGCGTTTCGGACAGGATCATCACATCCGTGCAGATTAGAGGCTATAATGTGTGGACCTGGCTGCCTCTCACTTCAGCAGATTTCTGATATGACACCTTCATCTCCTGCACTCGGAGCTCCTCAACACACACACACACACACACACACACCAGAACTCCCGCCATCCGTCTCTGCAACTGTCATGAAGTCTGCGTTATCCATCAAACATGCATTTCATCTGTTCCTCACCTCCAAAATGTTCTTTGTTCATCTTATCATGTGTGACTGCATCTATCCTTTTATTTGCCACCTATATATGTGCGCTTTATTTTATTAGTGGTCACTAATGCATGTATCCCTATAATTATTGCTTATATTTATATAGTGTTAGGGATCCCTTAAGCACAAGTTTTAGGAATAGTTCTTGTCAGAATTGTCATCTTGGTTGAATTATTACTTTAAATAATACCTTGTCCTGCACTGTGATAGAATGATATGTTAAATTGAGCGGCTTTTGATGATTTTCACCTGGTTAGAGAAAAAAAAAATGCAATGAAGGAGGGTCCAGCAAGCGACCACCTAGCAATTACCCAGAACACCCTATACCACATAAAAACACACTCACAACAGTCTAAAATCACAGCAATGCCACATTTGAAATCTACCTTCTTTTTTTGTCTGGTTCAGGTGTTTGACAGACACTGGTTTATGTCACAATTTGGGTGAATGGTGACTGTTGCTTTGGCTTAATGAACTGTGCAGAAGGATTAGACTGTCATCGACAACACATGAGCGTCTACAGGTTCATCTGTGGGTACCTGTCAATATTTATGAGAGTACATAAGCACGGCCGTATAAAGGTGCTAGTAAGTGTATGTGTGTGAGAGAGAGTATGGTGTGTTTATTCGAGTGTGTGAAAAAGAGAGAGGAGAGATTAACCCCATGCTATCCTCAATCCCTGGTTATGAGTTTACAGCGTCTGTCTGGGCATCGCACTGTTTAAACAACAATCTAATTAATCCTGTCTTTATTAGTTTCACGGAGCTGGGGAGGGAGGCTGGGAGCGAGAGAGGGAGTACAGGGAATTCTGGCAGAAAATATCATGCAGTGAGGGAGGGGAGAGAGAGGAGGAAAAAATGAGGGGTTTGGTGGGGATTGAAAAGCGAAAGGGCCTTTAAGACAAATTATGTTGCTGATGATCCACGCAGAAGGAAAACACAGTTTAAAGAGGCATTTCTCATTGTTTGTAGTAGGACTTTTTAATACATTTGCTCACTTTTACCCCGTACATCCCTGTATTTGTTAATCGTTTTGGAAAAGTATTAAGTTTATAAACATTTACCATAGCCCACAGTGCCAGCAACACCGAGGTCACAGGTTCAATTCCCAGGAGACACACAAATGTATAAAATGTACAGCTTAAATGCAGAGTGTAATAAATGTTAATAAAATCTACCCTCTAAAACAGTGGTTCCCAACCACGTTCCTGGAGGCCCCCCAACACTGCATGTTTTCCATGTCATGTTCCAGTTCATACTCAAGGAGGGAAAAAAAATGTATATGACCAAAAAGTGGCATCTTGTTAAAATTATATCTGACTGCTTGCATAAAATGCATATAAATTGCTACTCAATATCTGTCAATAACTTGTTTATATTTATATGCTTTTATGGTGAAAGCTTGGTAGTTCTTATTTTCATAGAATGCAGTGCAATACAATGATGGTTGAGAGATGAATAAATAAACATTCCTCAAAAGCCTGATGCATCAAATTTCATATATATATTCATATATATATATTTCTTTATTATTATTATTATTATTATTATATATGGATAAGTAATTAAACCTACATTGGTTCAATCCATTAAATGTTAATTTAGAAATATTACCAACAATACAAAAGTTATATTTTTACTTTATGAAAATCACTAAAGATCTGAAGGTGGATGTTTTCAGAATTAAACTACTTGCTAAAAAATAATAAACTATCAATCAGACAAGATAAGTAAAAAAAAGGAAAATGTGACCTTAGAAATGTGTGTATCAAATGTAATATAATAGGCTTTAAGGGGTTAAATGATATATTTTCGCTTAGTTGCTTGTGTGACATTTATAGTCCAATGTCAAATATTGCCACCCAGTGTCACAGACAAAACATTGCATAGAGTGAATGTTCAGAAACATATCAATAACGTGTGCCCATGTGTGTGTCAGGATGTTTGTGCGGAAGTGCAGTGCCTGTCTGCAGGCGATCGGCCGCTCGGAGCTCATCATGCGTGTGCTGGGACAGGTGTACCACCTGGGCTGCTTCAGCTGCTGCGAGTGTGAGCGCCGGCTGCAGAGAGGTGATGAGTTTGTGCTAAAGGAGGGACAGCTGCTCTGCCGGGGAGACTATGAGAAAGAGAGAGAGATGCTGGCTGCCATCAGCCCGGCCCCTACCGAGTCAGGTAACCTCAGTGACCTCGCTCTATCGTTGAAGGTTGTGTATAATTAAAGGAGAATAGATGTTAACATAGCCCAGAAATGACACTCTTCACTTTTAATGCTCAGTTTCTGCTTTGCAGTAAAGAGTGAGGATGAGGATGGTGGTGGTGTCTCTGTTGGTGGGAAGGCTGGGGATGATGGGAAGGAGCACAAGAGATCCAAGAGACCACGTACCATCCTGACCACACAACAGCGGCGCGCCTTCAAGGCTTCCTTTGAGGTGTCTTCCAAACCCTGCCGAAAGGTCAGCAGTCCCAGGCCACTCGTGTGCATTAAATGTGGAAACAGCACTTGTGTACATCTCATGCATATACTTTTGTTGCAGGTCAGAGAAACTCTTGCAGCTGAGACTGGACTGACGGTGAGAGTCGTGCAGGTGTGGTTCCAAAACCAGAGAGCAAAGGTAGGCTGGCGTCAGGTTTTGGCAGAATATAGAATACCCAAGACATGTCACTCGTATAGTTTTGAACGGGGAAAAATGCAACGCTCAATATGGCCACTCAATCGCAGGAAGCCCCAGCTTCTGAATGAAAGAGCCAATCACTAATCGGTAAAGTCATCGCGTCACTGTAGCTGCCGTTAGAAGCCTCTCTGTTGCTATAGAAAGGACTTTAGGTTTTGGTAAATTCTGAAAACATTCCTGTACGAAGCACCGTTTTGCTTCATTATGATTCATCCAGAGAAAAGCAAAAATAGCAAATTGATCCTTGTTCAATCACTAAATGAGATTTCAGTGTTTGTTATTTCTGAGGCTGAGAACATGGCTTAAGAGAAGTAGAATTGAACTGAAAATCTAAGAACTTCATGTAAATGTAGATTTTTGACAACAACAAAAAAAGAAAATACTTGTCAATTGCATGTTTTGAATGTTGGCTTGGCAAAGCCTTCTTTGAAAGTTTTGGGGAAATAGTTTAAAGGTTTATAGGCCTAATGAGCTGATGGACTGATGGATGGATACTTTCAGAAAGACAGACAGATAGATGTTTAACTACTAGTTGGGAATGTTGTTCCAGGACCAGGGGATGTCAATGGACTGTTGTTTTTTGTGAGTTCAGATAAAGAAGATCGCTCGCAGACAACAGCAGCAGCAGCAGCAGCAGCAAGAACAGGAGCAGATGGGCGGGACCAGGAGGGGTCCAAGCAGGGGGGGGCGCCAGAGTAACGATGACAGCGAGGGTAAGACACGGACACACGGTGGAGTGGACAGATAACTGTGTGAAATGGCTTGATGAAAGGTGTGAACCGGGCTCTGTCTCTCCATAGATGGCTCCAGCAGTCATGGACTGGACGGACTGCTCTCATATTCCTCTCTGCCACGCCAACAACTGCTGGCTTTGGATCCCAACATATACGGTAGTGAGCAGTTCCGACACGGGCTCACGCCACCACAGCTAGGCCCCGAGCAGATGCACTCCTATGGTGAGGATATCTCACTGCACCAACTTCAGCATTGGTTATTTTTTGCAGTTAACCGAAATGTTTGTTTGCATTTGAAAACTGACTTCATTTCAGACTCGGTTTTCCATGACTTGGACAGCGATGGAAGCCTCAGTCATCTCGGAGACTGTCTCTTGTCGACTGCTGACGGTGGAGTTCTGGCAGGACGGATAGGAAACCCCATTGATCGCCTCTACTCCATGCAAAACTCCTACTTTACCTCATGACCCTGGTTCCAAGTGCTCCTCCACCGCTGCAGGGGGCCACACAGAGATTGAGTCTCACTGCAGGCGTCTTTCATCATCAAAACTAATTGAATCCCTCAATCGTATCTTAGTCGTGCCAGTAAAGCCCTAACCTACCAAACCAAGACAGGATCACACCCTGAAAATTCTATTTAACACTTGCAAAAAAGGCGGGTGTTAACAAGTAGCTAAATGGGACAACTGGGTCCAAATAGTTGCTTTAATAACCTCATTGAGTTAATCGCCAACTCAAACTTTTAGGGAATTTTTTTTTTTTTTCATAAAAAGTGTGTTCATTTGTGAAGATTATCATTATGAACAACGTGTATGATTCATAAACTTTTGTTGATCACGAAGCTTATTTTCTGCAATTAAGAAAATGGTATTGTTTTTTTTTAAGGAACCAGGGTGATGCAAACTTCTGGATTTCCCTGCAAATCATCACTGCAGCTCTGGGACAGAGGTTCTGTCCACTGTGGTTGTGAACACCACTACAAATGGCTGTCCCCTCAGATAGAAGGATAAATGGGTGATTTCATACACAGCCCAAGTCAGTTTCACAAGTCATATCACTCTCTCCTTTGCCTTGCCATCTTTATGTCTGTCTTTGAATAGGAATCAGCTTTTGTTTAAACCTAACATGAAAACCAAAAGATTCTAGCATGGTGCGAAAAGTCAAATGTACATTAATATTTATTGTAAAGAAACAAAGTTTATTAAAGGTGCACTCAGTTTTTGTATGTTGAGCTGACCAATATAGCAGATGCTTTGGACTTACGCTGACACCTACTGGTGTGGATGTAGCATCACTCAAACACAAAAGCAAGGTTGTTATAGTAAATTAAAACTAAAGCATAAAAAAAAGGTTTTCATTACTTTAAATAAATACATGTTTATTGGATTTTATTTTAATGTTTTTTATCCTCCATGTAGTTGCCAAGCCAACATTTCTCATTTTCATTTAGTTTAACTTGATGTACTAAAATAGCTAAAACAAATTAAAGTTAATTATATAGACATAAACTAATAAAAATGGGGGGGGGGGGGGCGCACACAACTAAATTACTACAACTTTAACTAAAATGAAAGATACAAATTTTAAAATAGCTTTTATGAGTCTTTATTTCATGTTGATGTATATTAGTACATAATATTTTTCGAAAGCACTATTGTTTTTTTCTTATGTGTAAATCTTTAAATTAGGAAAAAAAAAAACACACGAGTGCACCTTTAACACAAATTAAACTTAATTTTTTCTTTTCACAAATCAAGAATAATAACAGCTAGTGCAGTATTTCCTTTGAATACATTTAATTTGGTAGGTTTTTAACTATTGTCAGTTTCTCAGACAGGGTCTTAGTGTTTTTTGTCTTCAAGCCGCCTTAACTGTGCTTTACGCAATTTAAGAGACAAAATATTCAACAGAAAATAAGACGACAAAATAATGAAACTTCAAAGCTGAAGTAGATCCCTCAAAGAAAATATTAGTGAGGGAGTCTTGGCAGGGTTCAAGGAGCGAAGGAGTCACACATACCACAGTGGCTCAGTCAACACTACCAAAACTCACAGACTATTAAATCCAAGCTAGATTCGACAAGTATGGAAATTATAATGCCATTTAATATTTCATAACAACATTTTTTTATTCTTATTTCAGGTTTTGGACACAGGGTATATTTCCTCTGATAAAAAGTGAGACTATTTTTCTGCAGCAGCATTGCTCCGCATTGACTGAAGGTTTTAGATGATTAGGGGGTAAAATGTAGCAATGCGCTCTAATCTCCAAACTGAGACGACTCTATGATGAGGAAATAATCAGGGTTGTTGCTGTTACAGGGTTAGTTAGCCTTTCAGTTACAGGGTTGATAAAAAATATGACATCTATCGCTTTAGTACTGACAAGAAAAATAGCACAAATTATTAAAAATCCCCCCCTTAAATGTTACAGGACGTGTACACTTGGCAACATGTTGCTAATTGTGCTTTATTGTAATATACTGAATGTGTTGGTCACATGACTATTGTTGTAATTAGCATTATCGTTACACGTGTAGTTATTTACTTCACTTCTTTTAACTTATGTTCTTGTTGACTATTTTTAACAGCAACAATAGCATTGGAATATTTATGTTGCAGCATGAGACACTGTATATGTGAAATGTATTATTTATATTGAAGAACATACAGCAGACTTGCATCAACACCACCTGCTGATGAAAACCTTCAGAATCCTGACAAACTGAAATAGAAGTAGTTTTTAGTACACTGGACATGAGTTGCTGGTAAATCAAGTGTGCAGCTGACGGCTCACATATTCATGAAGCGTTTCGTGATACTGGTCTGTTTCATTTAGTGTGGTGTAATATTTCTTTAAAGGACTGTGGTGATGACAGCTGTTGAAGGGGAGATGAATGGGACGTCTTTCTGTTTCCTTTAGTGTGATCACTTCCAGTGAATGTGTTTTTGGTGTAATGTGTTCTTGGTTTTCAAATATAACTTGTCATTTCAAACATTGACGGTTGGCTGTGTGATTTATGGCTCATGATAAGTATGCGATTCTGGTAAAAGAGTTACATTTTGTTCCACTTTTGATAAATGGACCAAATGAAAGGTCTGTTTAGCTCAGTGGTCAAAGGTTCAAAACCCGTGTCCTCCCTCCCGTTTACCCAGCAGGCAAAGCAGTCCTAATCTAATGCCTCCCTACACTCTTTTGTTCCCGGACGCAGGGAAGCGGTGGATATCTGAGGGGGAGATATTACATGCCTGCATTCTTTGGTTTAATATTATACAGTGACGCCTAGGTAAGGAGAAAAACATTAAAAAGGGACTAACAGAAGAAAAACCCTCATTATAAATTACATTAACCTGCATATTATAGATTTTTACATGTTAAATGACAAGCATCCCAAACACATAACAACTAAAAACAAACATATTACAGACAATTATGTTTCCATTGCACTGAAGGCAATTAATATAGATCTAAAAATTTCAGGGACATGTAAAGCTATTTTATATATAAAATAAATAAATAAAATTAATAGATAAAATTACATTTTAAAACAACATGTTTATCTAAAATTTATTATATAATTGATCCTAGCTAATATTAATTTTAATTATTAGTATTAATATAAATTAATATAATGATAATATTTAGAATGCTGATTTAAGTAAAGTTTCTTTTTTTATTCTCATTCAAAAACAATTTCATATCTCTGAGTCCACCGCGGGTAGATTCTCACAGTAGAATTGAATATTAGTTCATGAAAAGAAAAAAAAAAAAAGAAAAATTAAAACAATATATATATATATATATATATATATATATATATATATATATATATATATATATATATATATATATATTGTGCTTTTTGGTAACATATTGCTAAAATAGGATGCTAAATCTTCAAAAGGCCAGAGAACTCTAGAGATACTAAAAAGAAAAAAGAAAATGCATATTTTATTGCAACTTCATATTTTAATATCATGAAAAAAACATGTAAAAATGTTTCTCATAAATACTGTGAAAAGTTCCATTAACAAAACAAATCAAGAATAAAACATCATATTGAATAGTTTGAAAAAAGTTGTGCAAAAGATTAAGGCTTGTTTTTTTTGTTTTTTTTTGTTGTTGAGTGTGTTACAGTACTTCAAAGATAATACATTTTTTCTCAGCCTATTTCTTCTCAGTACCGAGTATAAAACACCTGTGTTATTGTCCTCATTTGCCAGAATAGTGACAAAAACGATCTATGTGGACTGTGACGCAGCATTTGCTGTTGAAAGAAAAAGTGTCACAAATATTTTAATTAATTGTACTTGGTCGTGTAATTATAAACGCGGACTTTACTGCTTACCTATTCCTGAAAGGTCGACGGTCTCTCAACACAGGCGAGGAAACGTGTGAGGTGAGCTTGACAGGCTTTAGCAGAGCTCTTCTTCTCCAGCAGACATCGCTCCAACACTGAAAACTCACTGGCACAATCTTCCTGATCACCGGACTGCAGCGAGATGAAAGAAAAACAGGAGGAGAACATAATAAATACTAAATAAATAGTCTTGATCCCTGTTTACCAATATTTAGATGTGTTATCAGCTATAGAAAAATAAACTATATTAAATAAATAAAATACTAAACTCTTGCTAGTTATTTTATTTGTCTACCAACATATCCAACAGTGGATTTTTCCCTTTTTATTTTATTTTTATTGATTTATTTTTGAAAAATCAGCCACTTTTACTGAAAGTCATGAACATTTCCACCCCAGTCGCATTGCATTACATCTCAAACAATGCATTGTGTTTAATAGCATTAAACTGAAATTACAAATGTATGTTTCCGATTTAATTTGTCTACATCAACCTTTGAGATCTCTTCACTCTAAGGATCAACTGTGCCTGATGATTCCTCAATCACGCTTAAAATGTAGAGGAGATAGAGCTTTTTCCGTGGCTGCCCCAAGACTATGGAATGAGTTTCCCCTGTCTTTAAAAACATCTCCTACTTGAGGGTCTTTTCAGAGGATGTTAAAAACATATTTTTTAATAATATGTTGTAATTTGTATGTTTATGGAGTGTATTTATTTGTTTTTTCCCTTTCATGTACAGCACTTTGGTTTTTTGAAAGTGCTCTAGAAATAAAGTGAGTTGAGTTGAGTTAAACATTTTTTGAAAATTTAATTGAAAAAAAACAAAACACAATATGACTAAATACAGCTTGATGGGGGGAAAAATATAAATTATTATTTTCCTAAGTGATTAATTAGCTTGATCTGATGTCTAAAACATCAGTCCAACCTGTCCAACTCAATCCGAGCAGCTGAGTCCATCTTTAAGAATCGGCTTAAAACACATCTCTTCCATCTTCATTTGACCCTCTAACTTAAGCACTCACTATTCTAATTCTATTCTTTAAAAAAAAAAAGTCTAACTACCTTTCTAATCTTTTTGTGATCTATTTTCTTTTCATTTATTATACTATATATATATATATATATATATATATATATATATATATGACCTCTAACACTAGCTTGCTCTATTCTTTTTCTATTCTGTTTTCTTTTATTATATTATTTAAAAGCCCTTGCTACGTGTATGTGTTTAAGCTAACTGAGACTTGTTATAGCACTTATATATCATTGCTCTTTTTGTTGTTTTTGATTGCTTCTTGCCCCATTTGTAAGTCGCTTTGGATAAAAGCATCTGCTAAATGACTAAAGGACTAAATGTAAATGTAGGCTAAAACAAAATAAATAAATGTCAAATATTTCATTTTCACTGACACTGTTGTCTGCTTGGCAAAGAAGTTAACTAAACATTATTAGGTATCAATATGCTGTTACTAAATTTGTATTTATTTATGTGTGTGTGTGTGTGTGTGTGTGTATAATGGATTGTCATAGACCTAAATAAATAAAAGCATGGTAAAACAATAGTTTTAATGAGCTAAAGAAACCCATTTATATAAAATTTTAATTAATTTATAATTAGGGACATTCAAAGACAGCAAAAGTTTAGGGTCATTTACACATTACACACATTCTAGTTCATACAATTCATTTTAGCTAATAGAGTTGAAACAAAGCTTGGCTTGTTATCAGACTTACTGCCGTCGTATTATAGAGGAAAAACAACAAATGTAATATACAACATGTAAAACAAGTATTTAACACACCGCTGTCAGTCAGAAGTAAAGAAACCCCTTTATATAACCCATGCTTTCCAGTCTGTTCAGTTCTCGTCTCGTGACGGTTACTATCATCACGCACACGTGCAAAGAGAACGTCCGCCCTCTCTCCGGTACAATTCGATTGGTCAATATTTACGCATACGCTGATTTAATTGGTCGCATTAAACAATGGGCGTGGCTTTGAAAATAACACAACGTTTTTCTTTCTTTTTTTCATTGACATATTTTATTTTTAATGAAAAAAACTTAACCAGCGATACTTATGTGCTAGTAAAACGGGTTTATTTATTGATTAATTATTTTTTTTACTTTATTCACACACGTCAATACGAGATAAAATATCCAAGAAACAATAAAAGAATGATAAAAACGTAAAATACTCATTCATAAAAGAGGAAAGCATCCTCTGGATGCCATCAGAGGTATCTTTAACACTTGTATTGTCAAAAACCCTGTCACGCTTTTTTTATATAAATGGCATGATGTATTAACATATTTAATTTTATTTAATATAGTTACATGTTCTAGTAGCCTTTTCGACCTTTACAGATTATTACTGTTTAAAAACGTAAACTGTAATTTATTAAGGTCAAACAATGTTTTTGGAGCTAGACCATTTTGTTTATAAAGAACTTCCCGAACAATATAAATAATCGTGTAATATATGCCTTTTCTTTTATTATGACATGGAATGTGACATTTTTTATAATATCATTTCCATTTTAAATTTTCTGTCAATCCGAAAATTTCCAGGCAAGGACATGTACCGGATATTGCGTCACCGGCGTACGTGTTTGCGTATGCGGAAGCTGTCGTATGTGTCTGAAAATCTTCAGAAATCTGTAGAGTGGCCAGACACCCGGCCGGTGCGAAGCTGCCTTTTTACCATCAGCGCCTGCAAGGAGGAGGCGGAGGAGAGTAGGAGGGTCGACGGAGGAAGGCACACTCTAGAATGGATGAAGCTAAAAGAGATGGAAATATGGCCGCAGACGGCGTCGATGGGCCGGGGGGGACGCGGGCGCGCGCACTGAGCGATGAGCTGGTGAGATCAGTGTCTCTTCACAGCCGCAGGCCACGCGTTCTGCACGGCACGGTGTTCCCGTTTCTCCTCCTCTACCCAGGCTGCTTATATTCGTGGTTAGCAGTTTACGGAGCTGCCGAGTACTTTGAGGCCGGCCTGCTGGCGCTCGCCGCTCTTGGGATCGCGCACGTCCTGACAGTGCTTTCTGGCTACTGGTCCGTGCACGCGCACTGCTGGCTCACCTGCTCGAAGGTGAAAATGTGATAAAAACAAATATGTGCTATCTAAACATTGAATATATATGTATATGTTTTTAAAGACTAACACATTTGAATGATCGCTTTTATTGGCTAGGCTTGACTTGACTTAGTAAGTCATTAGTACAGCCATATGTTTGAGACATAATTTCGCACAGTAAGATGACTGTAATTATGCAAGTATATTTTCAACAGGAGTCTGACCCAGCCAAAGCCACCTTTGCAAAAGTGATACCAACACCAAACAATGGTTCGGCTGAACTGGTGCCTCTTCTGAGGGATAAGGTGAGATCTTTTCCTCAACATTTAGGAGTCCCACTTGTGATCCTCAGCTGTCAAAACGGAATAAAGATATTAAGTGTAGCTTCTTTTTTTCTTCCTCTTCTTTTTTTTTATTTTTAAATAAAATTAATGTAGAATAATTTTTGTTAATAATATAAATTAAATTTTTATTTTGAGGGAATTTCTAGGTAATACAAAATATTCCTTATTTTATTATGCACCATTTATTCCTATATAAATACAAATACACAAAATACATTTTCATATTATTTTCAGATATTACAATTTTTAAGTTAAAAAAACAAAACAGAGCAGAGGTATTTTAAAATTGAATGTATGGAAGGCAGATTGGTGCTATTTAGTGGGAGAAATAAAGAAAATCATATGCAATACCATGGTGTAACTAGGGCTGTGTATTGCCAAGAATCTGGCGATATGATACGTATCACGATACAGGGGTTGCAATACAATATATAGTGATACTCTGCGATACTGTAAGCAAGGCAATATATTGGGATATTACTTATTTTAGGAATATTATATATTGTAAGGAAAGCTGTCATTAAGAACACTACCATATGCAAACCTTAGCAATAAATAAATAAAAGTTGTTGAACCAGAACACAGTGGGATCTGCATTTGCAGTAATCAGTCCCTGTAACATCCAATGTTACTGAACCACTTTTTGTGCAGTACGTGTAAAGGGGGATAAATTAAAGTGCTTGCAGGATCCTTTAATAAAATTAAATAAATATTAAAATAATAAAGGCTTAATTTGAAAAACCAAGCCTTGTGCATTATAAAGAATAATATTCTGAACATATTACAGTTGGTTTGATACCTTTATCTCAAACTGTGTTGGAGTTTAATTAAAGTGAGCACAGTATATAAAACATTTGAAAAATATAGATTCAGTACTGTATACAAAAAATAAAGGCATTATCTGAAAAACTAAGCCTTGTGCATTACACTGAAAAATATTCTGTATATTTTACAGTTGGTTTGATACCTTTAGATCAAATGGTGTTGTCATTTAATGGATTTATATTATTGCATATTTAAAGTTGTAAAATTATTATAAAACACATAAAGGGGTAATTAAAAGAAATAACAGGGATTTTTTTCTGAACATTTTAGTATTGGTTTTATATTATAATGTCACATAGTTAAATGGTCTAATTAATTTAAATGAATCAATTTTTTTATTTTTCACCCTAGAAATTAAGCCTTGTGCAACGTAAAGGGCATAGATTTACGACTATCTGAATTAGTTTGGGCTCAAAACATAAAAGCCACAAACAGTTCAATTGGCAAAAAAAAAAAAAAAACTAATGTCAAACGTCAGACTAAAACCTCCATCGAAAACCTGCACAACTGCACAAAACGCCACCAAAATTAGAGACAGCTGCAGTCGCGGGGCGACCCTCCCACCTATAGCTGCGCCCCGCCCATTACTAGCAGCTACACTAACGCTAAAATTAGTGGCGTGCTCTAATGCTAGTATTTCCTGATATGAAGACTTCTATCTAGCGGTCGGGAAATAAACTCAAAACAAAACAACTGCCATGAATCTTTTTTTTTTTTGTAAATATCGAGATTACGTTTTTGAGAATCGATACAGTATCGCCAAACAAAATATCGCGATACTAGCGTGTATCAATATTATCTTACACCCCTAGGTGTAATCACTAGATTATTGTATAGCGCTATATATATAGGTACATATTGAGGTTCATATTCCGTATTATTTCAGACATTATTATATTAGGTTTTGCATTTAGATATATGTTTAGACATTATCAAAGACTGCTTTATCGTGGCCTATTTGTAGATTGTACCTCAAAAGATTTCTGTACATTTTTGTATTTCCCTTTAATATCCTATGCCAGTCTTTTTTTTTTTTTTTGACTTTTTTTTTTTTTTTGACTTTTTTTTTTTTTTTGACTTTTTTTTTTTTTTTAGAGCAATTAGCCTTTTGTAATCACATCCATGATTGTGTGTGTTCATATAGCAAGTACCACAAAAGTCAACAAGTTTCGCGGTGTTCTAATAAAGAAAAAAAAACGGATTATTTAGAACAGACCACCATCTCTTTATTTGTATTGTGATATGGTGATTGTCTCAAATGTTATTATACAGGTGTGTCACACACAGCCATACTGTTTCAAAAGCTGTGATTTTTCAGTCCTGGAAATAAAATAAATCCTTGTAATATTCTAAACATTCTAATATTTCCCAGTATTTAGGCTTCATATTTTCAAAAATCCTTATTTGGAAATCATGTACACCTGAAAATGTCAATTGTTCCTTGGCCAAAGGTGTGGAAACCCTAACAGATGAGTTAAAACAGATGAAAAGTGTCTATGTAACGCCTCATTTTTGTGCAGGATGAGAATGGAGTGGAAATCCTGTCCTTTGAGTTCCAGAAGATCCGTTATGTTTACGACAGCAAGGAGAAGAAATGCTTTCTGCCAGTGGCATTTCCACTCAACTTTCCCATGAGTCATTTCCAAAACTGGAAAGGCTATCAGGAGGAGGATCAGTTACGGGCCGCAGAGAAGCGCTATGGCACCAACCGTGCAGAGATGGTGGTGCCGGACTTCCTGGAGCTCTTCAAGGAGAGAGCCACAGCACCCTTCTTTGTCTTCCAGGTATGTCTGGAGAGCATGCGGTTTGATTTGACTGATATTTATGGATGCATGATGGATTGATGGCCTGTGCATTATAAAAACATGAGTGCTATAGAAATGAATCATTTGCAGTGGCTCTCAGTCTCCAGTCTATGAGTATGGTATGAACTGCATGTTTTTGCCCCCCTGCAGGTGTTTTGTGTGGGTCTCTGGTGTTTGGATGAGTACTGGTACTACAGTGTCTTTACGCTCTTCATGCTTGTGGCATTTGAAGCATCTCTGGTGCAGCAGCAGATGAGGAACATGTCAGAAATCCGCAGAATGGGGAACAAACCTTACATGATCCAGGTAACTACAGCTCCCGTCTCCAGTTTTGGTCTGTGTTGGTCTATTAACTCTTTTTGAAATGTTCTTCGGAAAGCACATAATGCTGGTTCTGTCTTCTGATTGGTCATTACAATGTTCCGTCTGTGATGTCATCCACAACATAGCAACATATAAGCACGGCTGCAATATAATAGAAAAGGTTCTGTTATTGTTTGCTTGTCAGGGACTATATATTTAATCGAAAGTATGGCGCTCAAAGAATATGCTTAATAAAACAGGTTTCATGTAGTAGCTATTTTATAAAAGGAATAGACTGAACTTGAGTGCTTCATGTTAAACAGTGCATATTAGCTGCGACTGTCTTCGAGATATGGCACACCCTCTCTTATTTTATTGATTGGTCAATAAACCGGGTTTTAGGATAAGAGCGGGATGTAAAATTCGAGCTCTTTTTATTTGTAACAGGTCTATCGCAACCGAAAATGGAGGCCTGTGTCCAGTGATGAACTAGTTCCTGGAGACATCGTCTCAGTTGGTAGGTTTCATGGAATCTGAATGACATACAGTTGCCTAAAAATATTTGTACATCTGAGACGTGCTTAAAATATGTATTTGCATTTTTATGAAGATATTATAAAGTATTTGGCTGCTTTGTCTCGTGTTCGTAGTTCATGTGATGTTTTACACCTGTTGTTGTTACTACACAAGTGCTGAATTCATGCATCCAAAATCGAAGTGTAAGTCTAATATTTGAGCATCTATTCCTCATGTCTTCACAGGACGTTCTCCTCAGGATAACCTGGTTCCCTGTGACGTGTTGCTGCTGAGAGGCCGTTGCATTGTGGATGAGGCCATGCTCACAGGAGAGTCTGTGCCTCAGATGAAGGTGCGTCTGGCTGCTCTCGTCACCGAATCAGCAGCCAACTTCAGCAAACTCTGCTGTCTCTGATCAGCTGTGTTGTGTCTGTAGGAGCCTGTGGAGGACCTGGATCCTGACAGGATCCTGGACCTGCAGACAGACTCCCGTCTCCACGTCATCTCAGGAGGCACCAAAGTGGTTCAGCACAGCCCGCCTCTCCGAGCCAGCGCAGGCCTGAAACGTTAGTACTCGCAGCAGTGATTGGTCCTCAAGAACCCTGAACATGTTTTAGCTCTAATGCCCAATATAGCTTAACTGTGAGTTTAGAATTTGCATTTGTAATCATACTCCCTCTCTTTCTGTCTTTTCACAGCTGTAGACAATGGCTGTGTTGCGTATGTTTTGCGGACAGGGTTCTACACTTCTCAGGTGAGGTGCTTCATCACCAGACAGGTTTTTGAAAGACGTTTGTTTAGACATTGTGCTACTATTTATTTAGAGGTCAGTGGATTATTGCTAGGAAGCAATTCAGAGAAGAATGGAACAATGAGTCACAATTTTCTTTTTAAGTTTTGTGTTCACAAAATGTCTAAACTGTTGTTGTTGTTGTTGTTGTTGTTGTTTTTAGGGCAAATTATTAAGAACGATTCTGTTTGGTGTGAAGAGGGTGACGGCCAACAATCTGGAGACTTTTATCTTTATCCTTTTCCTGTTGGTTTTCGCCATTGCCGCGGCTGCGTATGTTTGGGTCGAAGGTGAGTCACGTTCGTCTGAAGTCTTCTTTTACGGGGCGGGATGAGTGAGATAGTTTGACAAGTTGTCTAAAAACAAGCTGATTAAATAGTGGAGTGTTTTTTTTTTTTCTTAAGGATTTTTCTGAATTTATGCACTTTAATTACTGCTTACTTGCTTTTAGGATAAGTTCAGTATTTAAACAGTCTCAAACCTTGTGCGTTCTGATCTGTTCAGGTGTGAACTGCTTCTTTAAGATGACCAGTCTGTTTTAAAAAATGTGTTGTTTTGCAGTAACATTTATTTATTTAACTTATTTTGATATCCGTGTTTTTTGTTTTTTTTTTGTCATCTTTTTTTACTCTATACATGTCTCTGTTGGCTGTTTATAACTTCCAAGAAGCTTTGTGTTTTCTAAAATTTGTTGGTTTAAACCAAAAGTTTGGTTTTGATAAGATTTGATGTTTTTTGTAAGAAGTCGCTCATGCTCACCAGGGCTACATTTATTTAATGAAACATACAATAAAACAGTAGTATTGTGAAATAGTATTACCATTTAACAACTGTTTCCTGTTAGAATACATTTCATAATGCAATATATTCCTGTGATGTTAAAGCCATCTTCTATGTCACAGTATATTTCAGAAATCATTATTATCATCAATGTTGAAAACAGCCTAATGTTTTATCGGAAACTCCAATACGTTTTTTTTTCAGGATTCTTATAAATTGAAAAGTTCAAAAGAACCACATTTATTTCAAATACAATCTTTTGCAACATTATAAATGTCTTTACTGTCACTTTTGATCAATCATTTGAACGGTAGCCTGTGTTTGTTTGCCTGCATATCCCATCATCCTTCACTCTCTGTGTCTTTCAGGGACAAAGGACCCGAACAGAAACAAGTACAAGCTGTTTCTGGAGTGCACTCTAATCCTGACGTCAGTAGTGCCTCCTGAATTACCCATAGAGCTCTCACTGGCTGTTAACACATCGCTCATAGCCCTGGCCAAACTCTGTGAGTGACCGCACTGGATTCAACATAGTCATGATGACCGGATCTCACTATTCTCTCCCTTCTCACACTCATCCTCTCATATTCTTCCCTTACAGATGTGTTTTGCACCGAACCTTTCAGAATCCCCTTTGCTGGGAAAGTGGAGATTTGCTGTTTCGACAAGACTGGCACCCTGACAAGCGACAGCCTGGTAGTCCGTGGCGTCGCAGGACTCAGGTAAAGCCTGAACATCTTGCAAAATGATCTTTAAAAAATATGGTCCTTCTGCATTTTTTCGCCCAACACAGACGCTGATCATTACCTATTGCCTTGGCATTCAACTATAGAAAAATACTTAACATCTTTCTCTCTTTTGACCAACACATTCAATCTCTCTATTATTTTCTCCTCTTTCTAAAGTCATAGAAACTCTATTGTGGATTTTTTTATTTTGCTATCGGAATCAAATGGAAGCGCAAAAATTAGACCATTATTGAAGTGTACCCAACTATGATGACTTCAGAGAACCCCAGAAATGTTGAAAGCACATCCATGGTCTCTTCCTGTTCCTCTTTTCCTTAGAGAAGGGAAACAAGTGACGCCAGTGTCAGATATTCCAGTGGACACTCATCGGGTGGTGGCCACGTGTCATTCCCTGGTCACACTAGATGATGGACAGCTGGTGGGCGATCCACTGGAAAAGGCCATGCTGACCGCAGCCGACTGGACACTCACTAAAGGTCTGATTTAAATATTGAAAACCATTAATCTGTCAAAATGTCAGAAAAACTTTAATCATTTTGAGTTTGGTTTAATGCAACATATAGTAGAGCCAGTTGAATTTGTGATGTATGACCTGGTTTCTGTCCCTTTATGTAGATGAGAAGGTGTTTTCTCGCAGCATAAAGACTCCGGGGCTGAAGATCCATCAGAGGTTTCATTTCGCTAGTGCTTTGAAGAGGATGTCAGTGCTGGCGTCGTATGAGCGGATGGGCTCCACCGAGCTCTGCTATATCTCAGCCGTTAAAGGTGCACCAGAGACCCTGAAGGACATGGTGAGCGTCTCTTTGGCTCTTTAGGTATATGTCTGGTACACTGCTGATAGTTAGCACTCTGTGTTCTTCAGCAGATCTGTAGCAGCTCTGACAAACACTGATAGCACTGCTAATGTTTTTTTTTTCTTGGCGTGAGAAGTTCCCTCACATACTTTAGTCCCAGGGTTATCCTCTACACATTACAATATAGATATGGAAAACTGTTAAACATTTTAAAACCAAAGGCAATTGGTTGCTAGAACAACTAGTTGACTAGTTAGTCTAGGAAACCCTGTAAAAAACATTTGGTGAAGGGACTGCTTTAGGGATCCATGATACATATTGTGGGAAAAATACAGGAGTTTGTAAATAATTAATTATTTTAGAATATAGGGGAGTGTATCTGTACAGAGAATAAATAAAAAATAATATAAAAAAGATGAAAAGACTTTTTACTTTTTTTTTGGTGGTGGTGGTGGTGGTGGTGGGGGGGGGGTGTTAACTCTTTGGGCATTTTCGCTTTACTTAAATCAAGTAAAAGCCTTTTTAGCAACCATTAAGTTAACAGTTAAAAATATATATATTTCCACTTGAGTTTTAAAGGCTTAATTGTTTTATGAAGTATGCTCACTCAGCAACTTTAGTAAGATTTTACCAAAAAGAAAGATTTTTTTTTTATCATATGTTAATATATATATATATATATATATATATATATATATATATATATATATATATATATATATATATATATATATATATATATATATAAATTTGCATAATCTTGTAGACTTTTTATTTTGTGTTGGTAACTCATGTTTTAGTTCAGGTTTTTACCATGAAGATTTGTTTAGATGCTGACGTGGCTATGAAAACTAAGTTTTTAAACCATTCAATATGCAGTAATAATAATTACTGAATAAATACATTAAACAAAATAGGAAGTAGTCTAATTTATAATAACGTATCTTACTGTAAAATGTTTAAATATTTAATTTAGTATTTAATAAAACATTTTAGTTCTGTGTAAATCACAATACAACTACTTTTATCTAAATGTAGTTTTCATATGTTTAACTACCAAACTTTTATTTTGCTGGCAAATTATTCTATATGTGCTGTAAGTGTCAGAGTTCAGCTTGGCACTGTGTTGGTTTACACACGCACAGCTCATGAAGTGCTATTTCAGCAGTCAGAGCGCTTTAAGAGTACCTTTGGCTTCAGCTGAAACACCACATCATGATCATTTCTTATCACGATGAGCGTGTAAACAAACTCGGTGCGATTCTGATTGCCTGTGATTTTTGCTTTAATGAGGACAAAAATAATTCTGCTATTTCGACCTGAAATTGAGGGAATTATTTGCTGCATTGTAACTTCTGACGACTAAAAGTTGCTATAGATTGGTGGTTCTGAATAATTTATGAAGACATTGTTGTTTTTCAGTTCTCTGAGTGTCCAGCCAGCTATGACGAGGTGCACAGAGAAATGTCACGAGAGGGAGCCAGAGTTCTCGCACTGGGATACAAAGAGATGGGCCACCTGAGCCATCAGCAGGTATTGAGCAGCCACCACTGGATGAAACGCTAAACATCATCATGCTCTGTTGTGTATCACAGTCTGTCGTGTGTGCAGGTGAGGGAGGTGAGCCGGGACATGCTGGAGTGTGACCTGCGCTTTGCAGGGTTCATGGTCGTGTCCTGTCCTCTCAAGACCGACAGTAAGACCGTTATCAGAGAGATACAAGAGGCCTCACACCATGTGAGTGGATTAACTCTAGATGTTAACATGCATTTAGTTAACACATAACATGTCTCTATTGGCACCATAGTATTGCCAATTTTGCACCGTTTAAAACCATTTTTAAAAGGTATGAACAGGGGGTTGTTTGTCTTGGATTCTGGAAGTATTGCTAATTTGTACTTGCATTTTTGCATTTGACATTTATCATAAATCACAAGGAAATGCAGAAAGATTTATACAAGTTGGCCCAAATCTAAAGGTTTTAAAGTGGTTTAGTAAATTAAAGGAAATGGTTTTATACAAATAAATCAATGGTTTATGTTGAGTTAATGGTTATGTCTACTGGTGAATTATCCGTTTTTATGAGTTATTTATAAATAATGTTTATTTCTATTTATTATGTAAACTAATTTTAAATAATGTATATTTGAATATATAAATAAAAATGTATAATTACATTTAAAAGGTGAATTTATATATATTCTATTTACGTATTTATATGTACACAATCGTTCAAAAGTTTGGTGTCAGTAATATTTTTGGTTTTAAAAAGAAATTAATACTTCTATTTTTATTCTCAAAATGTTTCTCAATATTTCAAAAAAATGCTTTTCTTTTTAGGTTAACACATGAATAATAAGTTTCATTAAAACCAAATCGGCATATTAGAGCGATTCCCGAAGAATTATTTCTAAAAAGTAAGGTTATTTTGTTTTCACATTTTTCTTTTTCACAAATCTGATCGTTGTCGAGCCGAACTGGTCTGTCACATAGTCTTAGATGTCTGATTTGTATAAATTTTGATTAAACATATGATGTGTCTTTCACAAGGGTGTGTGGTTCCTTGCCAGAATATTTATAGTTTTATTAGGTTATTATGTGATATTATATATTAAACACTTGTCACATTATCTGTCCACAGGTTGCAATGATCACAGGTGACAACCCTCTAACAGCGTGTCATGTGGCCAGAGAGCTGCATTTCATCCAGAAGGAGCACACGGTCATACTGCAGCAAAGCCCCAGTCAAGGTGTGTGACGTCCCTGACAGCACTGCCCTAAAACAGCTGCAGGAACATATTTTAAGTGTATGTTGTGTTTTTTGCAGCTGAATGGCAGTGGGTGTCAATAGACGGCAGTGTGTGCCTCCCTCTACCCAATTCTTCAGTCCCTGATTTGGTCAGTCGTTACGACCTCTGTGTGACAGGAGAGGGACTGGCCCGGTTGACCTATGAACCCCGTTTACTCAATGCCCTGCTTCCTCATGTGCGAGTCTTTGCTCGTGTCAGCCCTAAACAGAAGGTCAGTTTTACATGTTTGAGCAACCTTTGCTGATAGTTGCACTATCACGATCTGCACTCACTGTTGTTCAGCATGGCTAACAGTGTTGATTCTCCTGTCTGTGCAGGAGTTTGTCATAACTAGTCTGAAGGGACTAGGTTTCGTTACGCTGATGTGTGGAGATGGCACAAATGATGTTGGTGCGCTCAAACATGCCCACATAGGTGAGTCATTAATGTCATAGATGGTAAATTAGGCCTGCACGTGGTTTTGTTTAAAGCAATGGAGAAGTAAGACACTTCTTAATGAAATCGAAGTGTTCAGTCTCTGAAGGGTTGAAAAACAGATGTGCGCAGGTCCGATTTTCTTCATAATCATTGTAAAGTTGTCCAAACCAGCAAGGCAATATATTTTCATATACAGAAGCCTATTTATACTGTGTGAAGAAAATGCAATGTGTGATATTATTAAAAAAAAGATTTTATTTTGTCACTCAACTAAAGCGATTTTAAATTTTTACTTTTGTATTTTTGAAGATCTTTTGGGATCCCATGCTTTTTAAATATTGAGTGGTTTGTGATTTAGAATTAAGAATATTTTTACTCCATTTTTTTGGCATAGCTAAAAAAAATAAAAAAAGTTATATTGAATATAAAAATAACCATCATGGCTTTTAAAGGTTTTATTACATTAAATAACTTATTCAGTCCTATAATGTAGAAACCCCGGTTATTCTTTTTTTTTATTATTAAAATTTGTTTATTAATTTTCATTATTTTGCAACAGTCACAACCACACAAACATATACAACATTCTTTTTAACACATGACTACATACATATACAGACTACATACTACATACATTTAGACCCCTAAAAGTAAACAAATTAGAGTCAATCTCTTTATTACATATATAGATGAAAATGTTTAAAAAGCGTCCATATTTAACAGCTCATCAATCCAGCCCTCTTCTGGTTGGTTCAAGGAAGGAGATAAATGTCTTTTATAAAGCTATGGACCTTTAGGTACATAAATAAATTGGACTGTAATAGTATAAAAGTTTTGACATTGCCAATCCACCCTCTTCCTTCTTCCTTTCCAAATATAATTTTTTTATGCAAGGAATTTTCATATCCTGAAGAATCACAGAAATACAATTATTCAGATCTTTGAAACATTATTTGGGAATAAATACTGGCACAGTCTGTGAACCCTAGTTCTTTAAACACCGTTTTTGAGGGGGTGAATTAAAAAGAGAAAGATCTTGTCAAAGCTTATTTTAAATAATTTAGTGTCATCTTAAGGCCCCTTTGGAAGTTTGCTGAGGCCCCCTAGTGGGCTCCAGCCTAAACAAATATGAGTGCATTAACTGAGCTCTTTTTTTTAATTATTATTATTAAGAGAGAATTCCAGTGTCAGCGTGTCACAGATTGTCTTGTATTGAATCTGGAACATAATCTATAATGTCTACTGTCTCATATCTGATAAGCAAAATATAAGCATAATACCTCTAAACTATCAACGTGATCAAAACTATTGAAAAAGTGTTGTAGTAAATTGAGTACATGCCTTCTGATGTCTGATTGATAGTTCATACTTTAATATCAAGTAATTTTTTCCTGTCATGATGCATTAAATATGATACTTAACATAAAACGCATGCACAGCAACTTTTTAAAACTTGATTTGTTTATATAATTTGTCTAAAGGTCCAATAAACTCTTCCACTTCAAAAAAACACAAATAGATTTTTCAGACTATTATTTATTTCATGTGTCAGGGTTGATATACCGTAGATGTACTCGGATCATAACATGTCCTTTGTGTTTACCAGGTGTGGCGTTGTTGGCTAACGCCCCAGAGCACATGCCTGAGAAAAAGAAGAGAAGCAAAGACAAAGAGTACTCCTCAGGAGAGCCCAGACCCCCAGTCCCGAGTTCAGGGGTCAAACCCAGCTCCCGTGCAGCCAGACAGAGAATGATGGCTCAGAGAGAGGAGCAGCTCGCTGCACAGAAGGTCAGCAGCTTGAGTCTGATTGTGGTTTACATGTTTTGAATGTCAGCATTTAACTAGTTCACCCAAAACTGAAAACTGTCATCATTTACTCAGCCTCATGTCGTTGAACACAAAAGAAGATATTTTGAAGAATGTTGGTAACCAAACAGTTGACGGTAGCCATTGACTTCCATAGTATGGGGGAAACAATACTATTTTTGAGTGAACTATGCCTTTAAGCTTGAATTATGTACTCCATATAGGTAACCACAATGTTGCATAAATGACTTGTGTCTTAGGAGAGGATCAGTCAGGTTCTTCGAGAGCTAGAAGAGGATCAGATCCAGGTGGTTAAATTGGGGGACGCCTCTATTGCTGCTCCATTCACTTCCAAACTGTCTTCCATACAGTGCAGTAAGTAACACGTGTTTTAGATCAGCTTGAGTGCTCTCATTTAGTCCTATGTGAGGTTGGCCTAACGTTGTCCCATCTGTTTTCAGTCTGTCACGTGATTAAACAGGGACGCTGCACTCTGGTGACCACCCTGCAGATGTTTAAGATCCTGGCGCTGAACGCTCTGGTTCTGGCCTACAGTCAGTCTGTGCTTTACCTGGAGGGGGTCAAATTCAGCGACTTCCAGGCGACCCTTCAGGGTCTGCTGCTGGCCGGCTGCTTTCTCTTCATCTCAAGGTCAAAGGTGAGACTGGAATGTTTTGTCAAGCTGCCTGTGGTTTGCGATGGACCGAGTTTCAATGACTCTTTTTGCCTTTAGCCGTTGAAGACTCTGTCCAAAGAGAGGCCTTTACCGAACATCTTCAACCTGTACACTGTCCTCACAGTGCTGCTGCAGTTTGCAGTCCACTTCTGCAGCCTGGTGTACCTGTACAGAGGGGCACAGAGCAGAAGCCCACCCAGGTATGAAAGGAAATAAAGTACTTATGACCACATGAATCGGCCAAGTGGGATTTCCCAGTATCTTTACCGGAGAATTCTGCTTCAAGTCTTAGAAAATCCTGGTAACACTTGCAGGTTGTATACATAAAAACCAAAGTATAATTCAGTTTACTGTCTCTAAAATGTAGCCAATGGCTCATGTTGTCAGATATCATCAACTCTATATAAAAATGATGCACTTAGGGTTGCTGTATATCGCTTTCAGTGTGAACGCCTCTTTAGGCTGTTCAATCAGTCCCAGACATTCCTTACATGTGACGTCATTGTTCACATTTGTGATTGATTTTCATAACATTTGCAATCTGGCTTCATGTTTCACCTCTCTCTTATTCTTTTTTCCCCCCATACCTGCAGGGCAGAGCAGTTTGTGGACCTGTACAAAGAGTTTGAGCCCAGTCTCATTAACAGTACTGTATACATCATGTCCATGGCCATGCAAATGGCCACATTTGCCATTAATTATAAGGTACTTGAATCCTTACTCATGATGCATATGATGAGCCTTTGTAGCACATGCACATCAGATTTCCATTTAATTTGGAGAAATAGTTCACCCAAAAATGTATTTGTGAAAGAAAAAATGCATTGCAGTTGATAAGGTGCCAAGTTAGAACGATGTTTTATTTTAATATTGTTTATAAACTATTATAGCACTATTATTATTTTAAATTCGCTTTTTATACTTAGTTTTTATTTGTAAAATTTAGTTATTGTGCTTGTCTTTTCTTTTCTTTTTTTAAGCTATAATATATTTTTAAGTTTGTCATTTTACTACTGTAAATTATTTTATTTCAGTTAGTTGCCAGGGCACATTTTAAAATGTAAAACTCTTTTTAAAGCAGCACTGTGTTCAAAATTTGCTGAATTCATCTGAATTCATCTTCGTTTTGTCTTATCCTGAAGCACTGTGGTACACTTCTAATAAGTGATTATATTTGGACTAATGTAGCCTGTTCGGGTCGTCGCCGATGCGGAGTAACACATACCTGCGTGAATCACAGTAGACATAAACTTGGAGAAGTAGTTCCAGTTAGAATGTTCTTCCACGGGATGCGTGCTTATTAACCGATAAAGTGCCAAAAGTTACATAGTGCTGACTTAATATTTTTAGTTAACAATAACAACACTGCAAGCGCAGATGAGATTCGAGTCCTGCAGCCTAAGATTCAACTCTGTCTTGTTTAGGGTCATCCTTTCATGGAGTCTCTCACTGAGAATCGGCCCTTGCTGTGGAGCATTGGTATATCCGGGCTCGCCATAGTAGGGTTACTGACGGGGTCTTCACCTGAATTCAATGAGCAGTTCGCCTTAGTGGATATTCCAACTGAGGTACGATTTCAATACACCTCGCTATTCACGTACTAGAATGTCAGTGGAAAAGTGTTTGTTTGTATTTTAAGCATGCTGTAAAGTCTTGTTAAAAACAACAAGCATAACTATAATGATATAACCCTATTAGCATCCACACCAACAGACAGTCTGTTTATTATAAGTGTACTGTAGTTTGCCATGTGTCACTTTAAATACTTGAGATCTTTAAAGTCGGGTGGTTTCTGATAGCCTGTGAAAGTTTCTATCATTCACCAGGTGGAAACAAATATTCTTTGTGTTGTGATTGTCGTAGTTGTGTTATGAACGTAAATCTTTATTGTTATAGTTATCCTTGGTGTGAACGGGCCTTTAGTCAGTACACAAGTATTGTGACATAATACAATTAAATTGTCTCTAGATTCTTATCGAATTCAATTCTCCACACAAAATGTTTGCAAGAATAGAATGTATATTTAAAAAAAAAAAAAATACAACTCCCAACTCGAAATAATGTAACACCTGGGTACTTTGGCTTAAATCCTCAATATAATATTAATAGGGCTGCAGTTATCCAGTTTTTATATGCTGTATAGTATGCACATTGGTATTCAGCCTTTTTCTAAGTTGGCCTCTCATGCAAAGCTATTTATAATTAATATGTTTCTATATTCTTTCTCTTTGCAGTTTAAGTTGATAATAGCCCAGGTCCTAGTTTTGGATTTTGTCGCCGCTCTTTTGGTGGACAGAGTTTTGCAGTTCCTGCTGGGCAAAGGAACCCTGAGGTTGCCGAAATGAACTGTTATTTCCAACAGTCACCAAAGCAGCTGCTGCCCCTCGTGACCAGACTGTGAACGGGCTTTACAGGAACCGGTACTTGACTGGTGACAAACTCAGCGAGATGGGAAAGAATGGGCGTGAAACTCAATACTGTACACACCCCAGAGTTTCCTTTTCCTCCCTGTCTCTGTTCTGTCTTAATCATTTGACTTCATTTTCTTTCTTCTGACATCTTTCACCACCCCGTCCTCTCTGAAGGCCAAGAAAACTACAGTATTGTGTTGAGGATGAATGCGGTTGAGGCTCACGGCTGTGACGGGGCGTTCTGGACAAGTGTTTCTTTTTTGTTTTGTTTTAAGTCGTTTTCAGCATTTTGTAAAAAGACCAATCCCAGAAAGACTTATAAATGACCAAAACAAGCTGTTATTGTGTTTATTTATTTCCATAAGTCTTTCTTATTAAGATTTTAATTTCAGAGAACAAGCTAATTTTGCACTGCTTTGGATTAGCAAAGCAATATATGATATGAGCTGATACTTTCAGGAAAGAAAGGTGAAAGTACATTATTTTTCAATGGTAATTAAAACTTTAAATCAAATCTAGGAATGCAAATAATGACTTGATTGCACAGTGCGGTGTGGGGTGATGTGTTATTAAATCCTTTATTATGTTAATGGAATATTTCCTCATATCAACATTTCGACAGGCACAGTCTAAAAACAGAGCCTGAAGTTTGTTTCCAGATGAATATTATTTTTCAAAACAAAATGTTCAGGGTATGGAGGACCATTGCTTTCAGAAACATTTGAAATATGAAAATATAAATAAATATTTAACACTAAATATTATTTGCTTTATTTTACATTTATTTTCTATGCTCTAATTCCATTTTGATCATTTATAAATATAAGAAAAAATAACATTAAAAAATAACTAAAAATTATTTTGCCAAAATGGGATGCAAGGACGCAAATAACGGGTACAAATGTAGCTTTATTCTGTGCTTCTTAACCTTTTTTTTAGTCATATATGGTAAGATATTTCTGCTATATGTTTTTTATAAAGAGAAAATGTGAAACAAACAGAAACAATACTAGAGGGGAAAAATAACAGAAATGTGTTAATTTAATTTTGTTTTGTTCATTAAAGTATTTTTTTATATAATAATAATGTTAGTTGTATTAATAATAATATATTCATCTAAAATAAAAAATAAAAAAGATGTACTGTATCCCCTTTGGAAGTTTACTGAGCACTGATGCTCAAAATTAAATTAAATATATGTTCACATCTCGCCTGTTACAATTTTAAGGAATTATTTTTACATGCTAGGGTAATTTTATATTAGATCATATTTGATCAGACATAGTCGTCGCAAAACACTCTAATGGAACATGACTACACTTCCCAAGAATCCTCACGGCGGACATGAAAGTGGGCGGGGCTCATTTGATTCTGCGCGCGGTTTTTTTTTTAAAGAAAATGGCGGAGCTTCAGAGCGAAGGACTCGAGACGTGAGTGTCTTATTTACAACATGGGGGCTATATTTACTAAAAGTTTACCATTGACATGTGATAATAATTTCTGTATAAAGAATGTCCTTTCATAAAGCACAGCCTTTAAAATAGCGTTTAAACGCTGCTGTTGTTGTCAAACAGCTAAACTCCCAATACAAGTTTTTTTTTTACTTGTTAACGGACAAATAACGTAACGTTACAGATAACCGTTGTTTAAAATAAATTATAGTAAACTGAATGCATGAAACGAGGTTGTGTCATTTCTTCGCTGTGTTCTAATGTTAATGACCATTTAATCTCTGTATAGGTTTGACGCCAGCAACATCAGTGTTACCAGGGTAACGTTAAATCTGTTTTCGGTTGTTTTTTTAAATGTACTTTTCAAACGTTTGGGATCAGTAGCTAATTAGCATATTTAAACCATTTTTGAAGGATCGTGTGACACTGAAGTAATAATGCTGAAATTTAGCTTTGTCATCAACAGGAATAAATGACATTTTAAAAACTGTATTTAATTTTTACTGTGTTTTACTGTGATTGGTGAGCATAAGAGACTTTCAGAAACATGAAAAAATATTACTGACCCCAAACTTTTAAAAGCTTCTTATAGTCAAATTCATTATCACACTTCGTGCCTGTTACATTTTGAGGCTGACTGGTTCCTAAGTTATTCTTTTAAAATGTCATTATGCATTATTACAGCTTCCAGTGTCTTTAGAGAAATGCTTAGACAACCACTATATGTATCCAATGCTGTGTTGTGTTTCCATTTCGTCTGTCTCGACTAGGTCTCAGAAGTGTCTCATGGAGTCAAGCGGCCTCATGATAGTAACCACATCTCAGGTCCTCCTCAGAAATCACCTGCTCCTGAAACAATGCAGCACTTAGGAGAGGAGGAGGACCAGCCGGAGGACTCAAAGATGAGCTCTGTTGAGGACGGGATGAGGGAAAGTGTGACCGTCACCGCTCCAGAACGAAGCCCTCGCTCCCGGAGGAAGTCCTGGAGGAGATCGTCCCGAGGCAGACGCTCTCTGCCGGCCTTGTCCAGCTCCTCGCAGCGTGAGTGCTGAATCACAGACACTCAAACCAGACGTCACACTGGAGTTGTTTATGATTGTGTTGGTTTTCTCTTCTCTTTGTGTCTTCTAGCACTGTGTGAGACCATCAGTCTGTCTTTACCTGATAATGAGAGGCTGGAGATGCTAATTAAAGCTGCTATGCAGGTCTTTAAAATGCATATTATTAAGGAAATTAGATTCAGCTTTGTCATTGTGACCATGAATCCACTGTCTTGGCCTTTTCTTCCTGAATCTAACCGTTTATTTCCCTGCTGTGTGCATAGAGGACAGTGAAGAGGGCCAAAAATAGTCTGAACACTGTTCCTGGGGTTGATGCAGAGACACTGCAGGCTCAAGGTAAGTCGGGGTGATCAGATTTTGACTTGTCCCGCAAACATTTTCACCAGCTTCATCACAAAGGAATGATTAACAAGTTTTGGAATCAGAGAATTGGTAAGGTTTTTAAATGGTGGATTTTATAAGGCCTCTTATGCTGGTAATGGCTGCATTTATTTGATCAAAAAAAAAAAAGAGTAAAATTGTCAAATATTATTACAATTTAAAATCAACTGTTTTCTTTTAAAATGTAATTTATTCTTGTGATGCAAAGCTGAATTTTTTGCATCATTGTTCCAGTCCGTCAGTGTCACAATGATCCTTCAGAAATCATTCTGATCTGCTGATTTTCTGCTCAAGAATCATTTCTTATTTTTAATAGGTGTTGAAACAGTTGTGCTGCTGAATCTTTTTTTTTTTTTTTTTTTTTTTTTTTTTACCAAAAAGTTGAAATAAAAAATTTCATATCACTTAATTTAAAAATATATTTTAAAATATTGAAACCTCTTTAGTAACTATATGTCTTTACTGTCACTTTTGATCAATTTAATGCATCCTTGCTGAATAAAAGCATTGATTTAGTTAGAAAAAAAACCCTAAATACTAATCAATTGCCACTATCCTTCAAACCTACTAATTTCTCTGCAAGAAATTGTTTTAAATTATTTTAGAAATTATTTTAATCATTTAAAATATAATACAATTTTGTATGATCACTATTTCTTTTATATATTTTAATATATAAAAGTAATTTTAATAATTTTTTTAGATAGATAGATAGATAGATAGATAGATGGATGGATAGAATCCAAAAAAAGTTTTGCGTGCTTTGGAGAGTGGTAGTGTAATTGGGCAAGTGTCATTTTCAACACATACTTATATTTCTAAACAAAATCTTCTCTAATTTCAACAAAACCTCAAATATATTAGGGTTCTGTAGAATTTGCCAACATTATTGAAAACATCATAGAAAATGTCCATACTTACTGAATTTTGTCCAAAATATAATTCTGTTTATAATGAAATGATGTCCAAAATATATGTTGTGATGTATATATGAATGCCATTCACTTCCAGTTGAATCTCTGTATGAAGAGTGGGACAGTCTAGCTAAAGACATTAGAGGAGAAACTCAGAATTCACTTCCAGCTGTTGAGAGGTATAAGTCAGTTTTTCCATTTTAATTACATCGATCATCAGTCCTTCAATCCTGAAGCACAATCTCTCTGTGTATATGCAGTGACCCTGTTGTTAACGAGACCACTGCACGCATTCAGGAGGACATTAACAGGTTATTCTCTATCTGTCTCATTCATCCAAGACGTTACAGTGGAAATCTGATTTACTTCATTTCTGTGTTGATCTGCCATGGTAATGGTCTTCTTGTACTCATGTAGGTTACAGGCTGAAAGTATGTCATGGGAGTCACTATTGAACAAACACCGGAGCAAAGCTGACGATCTAGACAAGTGAGCACAACTTCATAAATACACCAGCACACATATGGATACAGAAGGATGCTCAGATTCATTCTCTCTGAATTGGTTGTTCGCTGTACATCTCTGTCCCATTCCAGATGTGTGGAGTGGGGTGAAGAGAAGGGGGTGCCACTAGACCCATCATGCTTTGTCAAGTCCTCACAGAGTCAGCTCATTCTGAACAAACCTGACTATAAGGCTGTGCTCATGGGACAGCAAAAACTGCTCAGAAAGATGGAGCTAGTGGTGAGACCATGATGCTTTAGACTTCAGGACTCAAATACAGTAACCATTCAGACCAGAGAGCCATAGAAATCAGTCCGGCCAACATTTTCTAGTCTCATCACAAAGGATTTTAACCAGTTTTATATTTGCTATGAATGTTTAAATTTGTGTTATTAAATGTTATGTTTTCTTTACCATTTTATGGCAACTATATACCAGAGGGGCCAAAACTTTATACTATAGACTGAGGGCCAAAAATAAAATTGAGGGCTGTGAGCTGAAAGTAATTGTTTGCATTATAAAAAAAAAAGCGGGAAAAAAAGTATCAAAACGTTAAAGGTTTAATATAGCAAAAAAAAAAATCATACATTAGTTTGTGCTTTTTTTTCATGCATTTTTACGTTTACTTACAGAAGACATCCACTAAAATGTTATTCGGTGTAACAAAAAGCTTCAATTCAAAAGGTTTTACCCAATTCTCAGCGATGTTTTAAAAATATAATAAACATTTATGATCACTTATTTTATCTATTTTTATAAGCAAAGGTCCGAATAAGTATGTCGTTTCATTTTTACATAAATATATCTGAGAGAATTGGTTACATGTCCTGTTCTTCTTTTAAAAAGCTGTTTTGAGAGCTGCTGTCTGTCTTCACAGATGGACTCCCAGTGTTGTATAATGAGGGAACTGCTGTCTTTCCATGAAAAATCCCAGCTGCTGCTAAAGGAGACCAGCACCAGACTAGGTGAGATACTACCGTCCAAAAGTGTGGGAGAAATACATTTTAAAATAGTTTTCAACATTACTGAAAAGAAATGTTTCTTGAGCTGCAAATCAGTATAAATATACATTTATGTAAAAATGTATTCAAAGAGAAAACTTATTTTATGTTGTAATAATGTTTCACAATATTACAGTTTTTACTGTCATTTTTATTTTTATTTCAGAAACACAAATCTTACTTGCAAAGCATCAGCAACAAATAATGTGGTGTATGAAAAAAGCACTACTTATGATGTAAAGTCATATGAAATACAGTCTAAGGGGAGCCAGTTGGTTTTTATTTAGCCCTTTTTATTGCATTTAAACATTGGGTTTTGTTTGTTGGTTTATTTTTCTCACAGCTTCCAGGGCTGGATTTCAGAATTTCCCTTCATCTCCAGTCAGACAGCTGCTAAAAGGACCCACATCTAGTGTTTCCTCTTAATTTACAGAGCTGTGATGACTCCCGTAGGATGCTCAACTTCCACAGAAAAGCTCTGTGATGTGATAGAATCTATTTACTTATGCATTATTTCTTTTTAATCTAACATTTCTACTTTTTGCTATATCAAAATGCATGTCGTTTTTATATTAACCAGTAATATAAATTCACACTAGACGTACCGGTTCATCGTCTGCTCCTGCTTTCTCTATGTGGACAGTAATATAAATTGCTGATGAATATTGAATCGTCTTCAATGTCTCCAACTGTTTTGCTTCATGTCGTTGGATTTAGTGAGGGAAGGTTTGGGATGTGTACATGAAGTGCAAAGATGGACACTAGATGGCAGACTAGTTATTTACCTAGTTACTCAAAGCTCTCCTTTTACCTGTGTTGTTTTTAAAGTGCTGTATAGTGTTGTGTTTTGTACAATTGTAAAGATTTATGAATATAATTAAATGCCTTGACATTTGCATTGCATTGAGTATTTTCCAGTTGGGTCATGTTTTTAGCCCCCAAATGCTTTTAAATAGTCTTTAAATTGTCCTGTATGTTTAATAGGCTAATTGTGATATTCATTCATCCATCACTGGATTTTTTTTCTCTCTCTCTTCTGCCTGAATGGTGAAATTGAATAAATGGTTTGTGCTGGTGTCTTGTTTCCAGGACAAACATCGCAAGCTTGTATTTATACGCTTTAAGTCATCATTATTAGCTTAAAGAAAAGACACTGGCCTTTGGGCTTTAGTCATGAGCTCTTGAGGACCTTTTAGCCATCTATTATGTTTGCTCTTGTGTGTCCCGTGACCCCTTCCCCCACACTTCCAGCCCTTGTTCTCTATTCACCATCACATAGGGCTGCTGAGCAAGAAACAGGCTTAGAAGATTTTCCCAGTGATTTCTCCACTTCACATCCTCTCTGTTTATATCACATTTCCATGCCCACAAGACTAAACAAGACCTGCTCTGAACTCCCATGGCATAATAATAGTATTTGAGTTTCAGCAAAGCGATGTTCGCTCTCAATACTGCGTCCACTGTGATCAAAGAAATTGAAGACAGACGTTTTAACAATCCCAAAAGAAAAGCTTTAACCGTTTCAATCTCGACAGTTCGAAAACGAGGTCATTTTTCTCTCCTGCACATGCGGGCTGATTAGACTTGGCTTGCATTTAGTTTTCTCTGTTAATGTAAGGATGGAGGTGGTGTAGCAGGAGAGTGAGGTTAAGCGTAAGAAGCACTGGGGGTGGCACAGCAAGAGAGATCGATTCTTATTTAGATGAAAATGAGGCTCAGCGCTTGTGGGCCGAGGGTGCATCTGCTTCAAACAGATTTAAGAATACCTATTCACAGTCAAGAGGGCAAAAACTATTCTCATGATGGCAAATACTTTTAAATTAAATGTCAATTGACAAAGATTAATGTATGCATGTGATGTAGTAGGTGCCTATGTAGATGCACTCTCAAAAATACAGCTTCTTTATTGGCATCTGTGGTACAATGAAGAACCTTTAACATCTATAGAACTTTGTAATTGGATGAAATGTTCTTTATTATGGAAAAGGATTCTTTAGATCATTAAATTGTTCTTTAAGAAAAAAAAAAAGGTTTACTGGAAGGTCCTTTGAGAAACCCGATATGTTGGTTCTATAGCATCATTGCGAAATCCCCCTTTTGGAACATTGCACACACAGGTGCACCTCAGATAGTGAATTTGTTTTTGTTAAATGTGAGCCAAATCATCAAAATTAAAAGAACCAAAGACTTAAACTACTTCAGTCTGTGTGCACTGAATTTATTTAATACATGAGTTTCACAATTTGAGTTGAATTACTGAAATGAACTTTTCCATGACATTCTAATTTATTGAGAAGCACCTGCAAGTAGAATCAGATTATCTTTTTGATACTGGCCATATTTAAGGAGTAGTTCACCCAAAATTAAAATTGCTAATGATTTACTTACCTTCAGGTCATCTAAAATGATGAGTTGACCAGAAATTTAGCATCACCTTGCACACCAGCGGATCCTCTGCCGTGAATGGGTGCAGTCAGAATAACAGCTGATTAAAACATCACAATCATCTACAGGTGATCCACATGACCCCAGTCCATCAATTAATGTTTTGAGAAGTGAAAAGCTGTGTGGTTGCAATAAACATATCCATCAAAACATTTTTAACTTCAAACCCTTGCTTCAGGGCTGACATTTTTTGGGTGCACTATTCATTTAAATCATGCTCCATTTTCAGTGGTTGAAATTATGATATTTATTAAATAAAAATCTTCATTAAAAAAGTTAAAATACATGTCTCATGCAAAATAGGCATTTGGTGTCTACTAGTTTTAGATTTTTATATATCATTTTGTGGTTCATTTTACCACTGCACCACAGGACCGCATTGTCCATCATTTAGGAAGTGATAGGAGAAAGAATTACTCAATTACTCAAAATCTCGTTGTGCGAAAGCAACACTGGGATAAGTAGTTCAGGTTACAGTTTGTTCTTTAATATTTTCATTCTCACTTCAGATTGATTAGTGTTAGATTGTAGCCGAGAGATGTGCTCCGCGTCAGCATAAACCAGGACCACTTTTGTCCCATTCCTCTCTCGGCGTACACATCATCAAACTCCCATTGAAATGCTCCAGGCTGAGTCTCTACCCTCCACATATTCCAGCACCCATTCATCTGAGAAGCCTGTCTTTTCTCTCTGAGTGATGAACTACCCCAAAACATCCACGTTTGCAAAAAAAAAAAAAAAATATATATATATATATTGGGACTACTTATTTTTAATCTGAACTGTCCATGCACTTGAAAAAAAGACATTGATTTAAATAAATGATGTTATACTTAACCATTTATATGGAAAAAAACATGAAAATAATATTAATAATAACATTTTTTTTAGATAAGTGAATACTGTGGAGCTTTTATTAACTATTTATATATTCATAATTACCAAAAAGGCTTGGAAAAACACATAGCCTACATACGTTTTCTATACCTTTTTGGTAATTAAATTTAAATTAAGTTTATGCATGTAGCAGACGCTTTTATCCAAAGCGACTTACAGTGCATTCAGGCTATCAATTTTATCATGTGTTCCCGGGGAATCGAAACCCCAACCTTACGCTTGATAGTGCATTGCTCTACCAACTGAGCTACAGGAACATATGGAATGATATTCCGGACTTTATTCAAAAGGAATTTCAATTTGTGGACGCATAAAATGTGACATAATCCAAATGCAAATGCAAATCGCGCATTACCGTTTGCATTTTCGCTTAGGCGAACGCACAGTGTCTGCCAAATTTAAAATGGAAATGCAAAGTCCGTTTGAAATTGTGTTTCCCATATCTTACGAGCTATGAGCCTGTCATATTTAAATAGCAATATTAATTACCACATTTGCCTTTTCACTCTCTCTGCACTGTGCATGTAAACTGCCAAAACTCAAATGGAATCGCAATTCCTTTTGCATTTGAATTTCCAACGTCTACACGGAAACCTGTCAATCAAGTGACAGGGGTGGGGCCATTTTATTGGCGTGTTTGCATTGGGAAGTGACGTCACTCACAGTCGACGGTAATAAAAGAGGAAATTGATATAATATTTAGTTTCATTTGTAATGACTGTATATATACACATTTTCCTGAACTAAGTACATTTCTGCTGCTATTATTATGTTTAAATGAAAAATGAAAGGAGGCAGTGGTATTTCATATCCTTTTTTGTTTTATTGTAAATATACAGTGAGGAAAATTGCAGTAGTCAAGGCGAGATGACTGAAGTTATCATGTACTCTGCTGTTTGCAGAATTACCGGACCTGCGTTTAATAAACGCAGACTTGCTCATTGCATTATTCAGATTTTCTTGTAAAGATTACAAGTTATTAGTATGATCGCCCGTTTCGCGGCAGAAGTAGGATAAACAAAAAAATAAAGTACGTCTGTGATGGCGCGGGTTTCGAACATGCGCTAAAAGATGGAGCACAGCACCACGAGACGAGCGTCACTAACCACCAAGCTACCGACCTACACCAAATCAGCTCCAGATCT